>NW_024605478.1:0-4742 GCF_018296145.1 Oncorhynchus tshawytscha | reverse complement strand
TCTGGTATGTCATAATATAATAGAGACAGTAGATCTAGCTGGTCTGTCATAATATAATAGAGACAGGAGATCTAGCTGGTCTGTCATAATATAATAGAGACGGTAGATCTAGCTGGTCTGTCATAATATAATAGAGACAGTAGATCTAGCTGGTCTGTCATAATATAATAGAGACAGGAGATCTAGCTGGTCTGTCATAATATAATAGAGACAGTAGATCTAACTGGTCTGTCATATTATAATAGAGACAGTAGATCTAGCTGGTCTGTCATAATATAATAGAGACAGGAGATCTAGCTGTCTGTCATAATATAATAGAGACAGTAATAATGTAATAGAGACAGTAGATCTAGCTGGTCTGTCACAATATAATAGAGACAGTAGATATAGCTGGTCTGTTATAAAATATTAGAGACAGTAGATCTTGCTGGTCTGTCATCATATAATAGAGACAGTATATTGAGCTGGTCTGTCATAATATAATAGAGGCAGTAGATCTAGCTGGTCTGTCATAATATAATAGAGACAGGAGATCTAGCTGGTCTGTCATAATATAATAGAGACAGTAGATCTAGCTGGTCTGTCATAATATAATAGAGACAGTAGATCTAAGCTGGTCTGTCATAATATAATAGAGACAGTAGATCTAGCTGGTCTGTCATAATATAATAGAGACAGTCTAGCTGGTCTGTCATAATATAATAGAGACAGTATAATCTGTCATAATATAATAGAGACAGTAGATCTAGCTGGTCTGTCATAATATAATAGAGACAGTAGATCTAGCTGGTCTGTCATAATATAATAGAGACAGTAGATCTTGCTGGTCTGTCATCATATAATAGAGACAGTATATTGAGCTGGTCTGTCATAATATAATAGAGACAGTAGATCTAGCTGGTCTGTCATAATATAATAGAGACAGTAGATCTAGCTGGTCTGTCATAATATAATAGAGACAGTAGATCTAGCTGGTCTGTCATAATATAATAGAGACGGTAGATCTAGCTGGTCTGTCATAATATAATAGAGACAGTAGATCTAGCTGGTCTGTCATAATATAATAGAGACAGTAGATCTAGCTGGTCTGTCATAATATAATAGAGACAGTAGATCTAGCTGGTCTGTCATAATATAATAGAGACAGTAGATCTAGCTGGTCTGTCATAATATAATAGAGACAGTAGATCTAGCTGGTCTGTCATAATATAATAGAGACAGTAGATCTAGCTGGTCTGTCATAATATAATAGAGACAGTAGATGCTGGTCTGTCATAATATAATAGAGACAGTATATTGAGCTGGTCTGTCATAATATAATAGAGACAGTAGATCTAGCTGGTCTGTCATATTATAATAGAGGCAGTAGATCTAGCTGGTCTGTCATAATATAATAGAGACAGTAGATCTAGCTGGTCTG
Organism: Oncorhynchus tshawytscha; assembly: GCF_018296145.1. Lineage (NCBI taxonomy): Eukaryota > Metazoa > Chordata > Actinopteri > Salmoniformes > Salmonidae > Oncorhynchus > Oncorhynchus tshawytscha. The sequence goes on along the minus strand of NW_024605478.1, from coordinate 3,322 downwards.
TCATAATATAATAGAGACAGTAGATCTAGCTGGTCTGTCATATTATAATAGAGACAGTAGATCTAGCTGGTCTGTCATAATATAATAGAGACAGTAGATCTAGCTGGTCTGTCATAATATAATAGAGACAGTAGATCTAGCTGGTCTGTCATAATATAATCGAGACAGTAGATCTAGCTGGTCTGTCATAATATCATAGAGACACTATATTGAGCTGGTCTGTCATATTATAATAGAGACAGTAGATCCTGCTGGTCTGTTATATTATAATAGAGACAGTAGATCTAGCTGTTCTGTCATAATATAATAGAGACAGTAGATCTAGCTGGTCTGTCATAATATAATAGAGACAGTAGATCTAGCTGGTCTGTCATAATATAATAGAGACAGTAGATCTTGCTGGTCTGTCATAATATAATAGAGACAGTAGATCTAGCTGGTCTGTCATAATATAATAGAGACAGTAGATCTAGCTGGTCTGTCATAATATAATAGAGACAGTAGATCTAGCTGGTCTGTCATAATATAATAGAGACAGTAGATCTAGCTGGTCTGTCATAATATAATAGAGACAGTAGATCTAGCTGGTCTGTCATAATATAATAGAGACAGTAGATCTAGCTGGTCTGTCATAATATAATAGAGACAGTAGATCTAGCTGGTCTGTCATAATATAATAGAGACAGTAGATCTAGCTGGTCTGTCATAATATAATAGAGACAGTAGATCTAGCTGGTCTGTCATAATATAATAGAGACAGTAGATCTAGCTGGTCTGTCATAATATAATAGAGACAGTAGATCTAGCTGGTCTGTCATAATATAATAGAGACAGTAGATCTAGCTGGTCTGTCATAATATAATAGAGACAGTAGATCTAGCTGGTCTGTCATAATATAATAGAGACAGTAGATCTAGCTGGTCTGTCATAATATAATAGAGACAGTAGATCTAGCTGGTCTGTCATAATATAATAGAGACAGTAGATCTAGCTGGTCTGTCATAATATAATAGAGACAGTAGATCTAGCTGGTCTGTCATAATATAATAGAGACAGTAGATCTAGCTGGTCTGTCATAATATAATAGAGACAGTAGATCTAGCTGGTCTGTCATAATATAATAGAGACAGTAGATCTAGCTGGTCTGTCATAATATAATAGAGACAGTAATATAATAGAGACAGTCTAGCTGGTCTGTCATAATATAATAGAGACAGTAGATCTAGCTGGTCTGTCATAATATAATAGAGACAGTAGATCTAGCTGGTCTGTCATAATATAATAGAGACAGTAGATCTAGCTGGTCTGTCATAATATAATAGAGACAGTAGATCTAGCTGGTCTGTCATAATATAATAGAGACAGTAGATCTAGCTGGTCTGTCATAATATAATAGAGACAGTAGATCTAGCTGGTCTGTCATAATATAATAGAGACAGTAGATCTAGCTGGTCTGTCTATCAAATATAATAGAGACAGTAGATCTAGCTTGTCTGTCATAATATAATAGAGACAGTAAATCTTGCTGGTCTGTCATAATGTAATAGAGACAGTAGATCTAGCTGGTCTGTCACAATATAATAGAGACAGTAGATCTAGCTGGTCTGTTATAAAATATTAGAGACAGTAGATCTTGCTGGTCTGTCATCATATAATAGAGACAGTATATTGAGCTGGTCTGTCATAATATAATAGAGACAGTAGATCTAGCTGGTCTGTCATAATATAATAGAGACAGGAGATCTAGCTGGTCTGTCATAATATAATAGAGACAGTAGATCTAGCTGGTCTGTCATAATATAATAGAGACAGTAGATCTAGCTGGTCTGTCATAATATAATAGAGACAGTAGATCTAGCTGGTCTGTCATAATATAATAGAGACAGGTAGATCTAGCTGGTCTGTCATAATATAATAGAGACAGTAGATCTAGCTGGTCTGTCATAATATAATAGAGACAGATAGGTCTGTCAGATCTAGCTGGTCTGTCATAATATAATAGAGACAGTAGATCTAGCTGGTTTGTCATAATATAATAGAGACAGTATATTGAGCTGGTCTGTCATAATATAATAGAGATAGTCGATATAGCTGGTCTGTCATAATATAATAGAGACAGTATATTGAGCTGGTCTGTCATAATATAATAGAGACAGTAGATCTAACTGGTCTGTCATATTATAATAGAGGCAGTAGATCTAGCTGGTCTGTCATAATATAATAGAGACAGTAGATCTAGCTGGTCTGTCATAATATAATAGAGACAGTAGATCTAGCTGGTCTGTCATAATATAATAGAGACAGTAGATCTAGCTGGTCTGTCATAATATAATAGAGACAGTAGATCTAGCTGGTCTGTCATAATATAATAGAGACAGTAGATCTAGCTGGTCTGTCATAATATAATAGAGACAGTAGATCTAGCTGGTCTGTCATAATATAATAGAGACAGTAGATATTGAGCTGGTCTGTCAATATAATAGAGACAGTAGATCTAACTGGTCTGTCATATTATAATAGAGACAGTAGATCTAGCTGGTCTGTCATAATATAATAGAGACAGTAGATCTAGCTGGTCTGTCATAATATAATAGAGACAGTAGATCTAGCTGGTCTGTCATAATATAATAGAGACAGTAGATCTTGCTGGTCTGTCATAATATAATAGAGACAGTAGATCTAGCTGGTCTGTCATAATATAATAGAGACAGTAGATCTAGCTGGTCTGTCATAATATAATAGAGACAGTAAATCTTGCTGGTCTGTCATAATATAATAGAGACAGTAGATCTAGCTGGTCTGTCATAATATAATAGAGACAGTAGATCTAGCTGGTCTGTTATAAAATAATAGAGACAGTAGATCTTGCTGGTCTGTCATCATATAATAGAGACAGTATATTGAGCTGGTCTGTCATAATATAATAGAGACAGTAGATCTAGCTGGTCTGTCATAATATAATAGAGACAGTAGATCTAGCTGGTCTGTCATAATATAATAGAGACAGTAGATCTAGCTGGTCTGTCATAATATAATAGAGACAGTAGATCTAGCTGGTCTGTCATAATATAATAGAGACAGTAGATCTAGCTGGTCTGTCATAATATAATAGAGACAGTAGATCTAGCTGGTCTGTCATAATATAATAGAGACAGTAAATCTTGCTGGTCTGTCATAATGTAATAGAGACAGTAGATCTAGCTGGTCTGTCACAATATAATAGAGACAGTAGATCTAGCTGGTCTGTTATAAAATATTAGAGACAGTAGATCTTGCTGGTCTGTCATCATATAATAGAGACAGTATATTGAGCTGGTCTGTC
>NW_024605477.1:0-4742 GCF_018296145.1 Oncorhynchus tshawytscha | reverse complement strand
TCCTAGAATTGAATGAATTAAATATTTTTATTAAATACTTTTTTCTTTACATAGTTGAATGTGCTGAGAACAAAATCACACAAATTATCAATGGAAATCAAATTTATCAACCCATGGAGGTCTGGATTTGGAGTCAATCAAAATTGAAGTGGAAAACCACACTACAGGCTGATCCAACTTTGATGTAATGTCCTTAAAACAAGTCAAAATGAGGCTCAGTAGTGTGTGTGGCCTCCACATCCCTGTATGACCTCCCTACAACGCCTGGGCATGCTCCTGATGAGGTGGCGGATGGTCTCCTGAGGGATCTCCTCCCAGACCTGGACTAAAGCATCCGCCAACTCCTGGACAGTCTGTGGTGCAACGTGGCGTTGGTAGATGGAGCGAGACATGATGTCCCAGATGTGCTCAATTGGATTCAGGTCTGGGGAACGGGCGGGACAGTCCATAGCATCAATGCCTTCCTCTTGCAGGAACTGCTGACACACTCCAGCCACATGAGGTCAAGCATTGTCTTGCATTAGGAGGAACCCAGGGCCAACCGCACCAGCATATGGTCTCACAAGGGGTCTGAGGATCTCATCTCGGTACCTAATGTCAGTCAGGCTACCTCTGGCGGGCACATGGAGGGCTGTGCGGCCCCCCAAAGAAATGCCACCCCACACCATGACTGACCCACCGCCAAACCGGTCATGCTGGAGGATGTTGCAGGCAGCAGAACGTTCTCCACGGCGTCTCCAGACTGTCACGTCTGTCACGTACTCAGTGTGAACCTGCTTTCATCCGTGAAGAGCACAGGGTGCCAGTGGCGAATTTGCCAATCTTGGTGTTCTCTGGCAAATGCCAAACGTCCTGCATGGTGTTTGGCTGGAAGCACAACCCCCACCTGTGGATGTCAGGCCCTCATACCCCACCCTCATGGAGTCTGTTTCTGACCATTTGAGCAGACATATGCACATTTGTGGCCTGCTGGAGGTCATTTTGCAGGGCTCTGGCAGTGCTCCTCCTGCTCCTCCTTGCACAACGGCGGAGGTAGCGGTCCTGCTGCTGGGTTGTTGCCCTCCTACGGCCTCCTCCACGTCTCCTGATGTACTGGCTTGTCTCCTGGTAGCGCCTCCATGCTCTGGACACTACGCTGACAGACACAGCAAACCTTCTTGCCACAGCTCGCATTGATGTGCCATCCTGGATGAGCTGCACTACCTGAGCCACTTGTGTGGGTTGTAGACTCAGTCTCATGCTACCACTAGAGTGAAAGCAATGCCAGCATTCAAAAGTGACCAAAACATCACCCAGGAAGCATAGCAACTGAGAAGTGGTCTGTGGTCACCACCTGCAGAACCACTCCTTTATTGGGGGTGTCTTGCTAATTGCCTATAATTTCCACCTGTTGTCTATTCCATTTGCACAACAGCATGTGGAATTTATTGTCAATCAGTGTTGCTTCCTCAGTGGACAGTTTGATTTCACAGAAGTGTGATTGACTTGGAGTTAACATTGTGTTGTTTAAGTGTTCCCTTTATTTTTTTGATCAGTGTATAATAATGATTCGCATAAATGATTAACAATCACGTGTACTACAGAAACACCGCTAACCAAACAAGTCTCTTGCTGGTGCCACAGAGTTAAAGGGTATCTACACCCTAAAATGTGCATTTCTTAGATTTGACCCATACCTGTGGTTTAACCATTGTTGTGGACTTAGAACATCTCATTAAAAACAATGTAGGTGTGATATTTGACAGGAAAACCTGAAAAACAACTAAAACAGAGAAAATGGAATTTGGGGAAAAATAAAAACATACAGTATTTTATAAGTGTGGGTGCTCCCTTCCATTACCTCATGCTGTGGGGCTGTCTCTCAGTGAGTGTGGGTGCTCCCTTCCATTACCTCATGCTGTGGGGCTGTCTCTCAGTGAGTGTGGGTGCTCCCTTCCATTACCTCATGCCCTGGGGCTGTCTCTCAGTGAGTGTGGGTGCTCCCTTCCATTACCTCATGCCCTGGGGCTGTCTCTCAGTGAGTGTGGGTGCTCCCTTCCATTACCTCATGCCCTGGGGCTGTCTCTCAGTGAGTGTGGGTGCTCCCTTCCTTTACCTCATGCCCTGGGGCTGTCTCTCAGTGAGTGTGGGTGCTCCCTTCCATTACCTCATGCCCTGGGGCTGTCTCTCAGTGAGTGTGGGTGCTCCCTTCCATTACCTCATGCCCTGGGGCTGTCTCTCAGTGAGTGTGGGTGCTCCCTTCCATTACCTCATGCCCTGGGGCTGTCTCTCAGTGAGTGTGGGTGCTCCAGCCCATTACCTCATGCTGTGGGGCTGTCTCTCAGTGAGTGTGGGTGCTCCAGCCCATTACCTCATGCTGTGGGGCTGTCTCTCAGTGAGTGTGGGTGCTCCCTTCCATTACCTCATGCCCTGGGGCTGTCTCTCAGTGAGTGTGGGTGCTCCCTTCCATTACCTCATGCCCTGGGGCTGTCTCCATTACCTCAGTGAGTGTGGGTGCTCCCTTCCATTACCTCATGCCCTGGGGCTGTCTCTCAGTGAGTGTGGGTGCTCCCTTCCATTACCTCATGCCATGGGGCTGTCTCTCAGTGAGTGTGGGTGCTCCAGTCCATTACCTCATGCTGTGGGGCTGTCTCTCAGTGAGTGTGGGTGCTCCAGTCCATTACCTCATGCCCTGGGGCTGCCTCTCAGTGAGTGTGGGTGCTCCAGTCCATTACCTCATGCCGTGGGGCTGTCTCTCAGTGAGTGTGGGTGCTCCCTTGCATTACCTCATGCCGTGGGGCTGTCTCTCAGTGAGTGTGGGTGCTCCAGTCCATTACCTCATGCTGTGGGGCTGTCTCTCAGTGAGTGTGGGTGCTCCAGTCCATTACCTCATGCTGTGGGGCTGCCACTCAGTGAGTGTGGGGTGCTCCAGTCCATTACCTCATGCCGTGGGGCTGTCTCTCAGTGAGTGTGGGTGCTCCAGTCCATTACCTCATGCCGTGGGGCTGTCTCTCAGTGAGTGTGGGTGCTCCAGTCCATTACCTCATGCCGTGGGGCTGTCTCTCAGTGAGTGTGGGTGCTCCAGTCCATTACCTCATGCCCTGGGGCTGCCTCTCAGTGAGTGTGGGTGCTCCAGTCCATTACCTCATGCCGTGGGGCTGTCTCTCAGTGAGTGTGGGTGCTCCAGTCCATTACCTCATGCCGTGGGGCTGTCTCTCAGTGAGTGTGGGTGCTCCAGTCCATTACCTCATGCTGTGGGGCTGTCTCTCAGTGAGTGTGGGTGCTCCAGTCCATTACCTCATGCTGTGGGGCTGTCTCTCAGTGAGTGTGGGTGCTCCAGTCCATTACCTCATGCCGTGGGGCTGTCTCTCAGTGAGTGTGGGTGCTCCAGTCCATTACCTCATGCCGTGGGGCTGTCTCTCAGTGAGTGTGGGTGCTCCAGCCATTACCTCATGCCGTGGGGCTGTCTCTCAGTGAGTGTGGGTGCTCCAGCCCATTACCTCATGCCGTGGGGCTGTCTCTCAGTGAGTGTGGGTGCTCCAGTCCATTACCTCATGCCGTGGGGCTGTCTCTCAGTGAGTGTGGGTGCTCCAGCCCATTACCTCATGCCGTGGGGCTGCCACTCAGTGAGTGTGGGTGCTCCAGTCCATTACCTCATGCTGTGGGGCTGCCTCTCAGTGAGTGTGGGTGCTCCAGTCCATTACCTCATGCCGTGGGGCTGCCACTCAGTGAGTGTGGGTGCTCCAGTCCATTACCTCATGCTGTGGGGCTGTCTCTCAGTGAGTGTGGGTGCTCCAGCCCATTACCTCATGCTGTGGGGCTGTCTCTCAGTGAGTGTGGGTGCTCCAGTCCATTACCTCATGCCCTGTGGGGCTGTCTCTCAGTGAGTGTGGGTGCTCCAGTCCATTACCTCATGCTGTGGGGCTGTCTCTCAGTGAGTGTGGGTGCTCCAGTCCATTACCTCATGCTGTGGGGCTGTCTCTCAGTGAGTGTGGGTGCTCCAGTGAGTGTGGGGTGCCTTCCATTACCTCATGCTGTGGGGCTGTCTCTCAGTGAGTGTGGGTGCTCCAGTCCATTACCTCATGCTGTGGGGCTGCCTCTCAGTGAGTGTGGGTGCTCCAGTCCATTACCTCATGCCGTGGGGCTGTCTCTCAGTGAGTGTGGGTGCTCCAGTCCATTACCTCATGCTGTGGGGCTGTCTCTCAGTGAGTGTGGGTGCTCCAGTCCATTACCTCATGCTGTGGGGCTGTCTCTCAGTGAGTGTGGGTGCTCCAGTCCATTACCTCATGCCGTGGGGCTGTCCATCTCAGTGAGTGTGGGTGCTCCAGCCCATTACCTCATGCTGTGGGGCTGTCTCTCAGTGAGTGTGGGTGCTCCAGTCCATTACCTCATGCTGTGGGGCTGTCTCTCAGTGAGTGTGGGTGCTCCAGCCCATTACCTCATGCTGTGGGGCTGCCACTCAGTGAGTGTGGGTGCTCCAGTCCATTACCTCATGCTGTGGGGCTGCCTCTCAGTGAGTGTGGGTGCTCCAGTCCATTACCTCATGCTGTGGGGCTGTCTCAGTGAGTGTGGGTGCTCCAGTCCATTACCTCATGCTGTGGGGCTGTCACTCAGTGAGTGTGGGTGCTCCAGTCCATTACCTCATGCTGTGGGGCTGTCTCACTCAGTGAGTGTGGGTGCTCCAGTCCATTACCTCATGCTGTGGGGCTGTCTCTCAGTGAGTGTGGGTGCTCCAGTCCATTACCTCATGCTGTGGGGCTGCC
>NW_024605476.1:0-4740 GCF_018296145.1 Oncorhynchus tshawytscha | reverse complement strand
GCTGGGTAGAGACAGTCCCACAGCTGGGTAGAGACAGTCCCACAGATGGGTAGAGACAGTCCCACAGTCCACAGATGGGTAGAGACAGTCCCACAGCTGGGTTTAGACAGTCCCACAGCTGGGTAGAGACAGTCCCACAGCTGGGTAGAGACAGTCCCACAGCTGGGTAGAGACAGTCCCACAGCTGGGTAGAGACAGTCCCACAGCTGGGTAGAGACAGTCCCACAGCTGGGTTTAGACAGTCCCACAGCTGGGTTTAGACAGTCCCACAGCTGGGTAGAGACAGTCCCACAGATGGGTAGAGACAGTCCCACAGCTGGGTAGAGACAGTCCCACAGCTGGGTAGAGACAGTCCCACAGATGGGTAGAGACAGTCCCACAGATGGGTAGAGACAGTCCCACAGCTGGGTTTAGACAGTCCCACAGCTGGGTAGAGACAGTCCCACAGCTGGGTAGAGACAGTCCCACAGCTGGGTAGAGACAGTCCCACAGCTGGGTAGAGACAGTCCCACAGCTGGGTAGAGACAGTCCCACAGCTGGGTTTAGACAGTCCCACAGCTGGGTTTAGACAGTCCCACAGCTGGGTAGAGACAGTCCCACAGCTGGGTAGAGACAGTCCCACAGCTGGGTAGAGACAGTCCCACAGCTGGGTAGAGACAGTCCCACAGCTGGGTTTAGACAGTCCCACAGCTGGGTTTAGACAGTCCCACAGCTGGGTAGAGACAGTCCCACAGCTGGGTAGAGACAGTCCCACAGCTGGGTAGAGACAGTCCCACAGCTGGGTAGAGACAGTCCCACAGCTGGGTAGAGACAGTCCCACAGCTGGGTTTAGACAGTCCCACAGCTGGGTAGAGACAGTCCCACAGCTGGGTAGAGACAGTCCCACAGCTGGGTAGAGACAGTCCCACAGCTGGGTAGAGACAGTCCCACAGCTGGGTTTAGACAGTCCCACAGCTGGGTAGAGACAGTCCCACAGCTGGGTAGAGACAGTCCCACAGCTGGGTAGAGACAGTCCCACAGCTGGGTTTAGACAGTCCCACAGCTGGGTAGAGACAGTCCCACAGCTGGGTAGAGACAGTCCCACAGCTGGGTAGAGACAGTCCCACAGCTGGGTAGAGACAGTCCCACAGCTGGGTTTAGACAGTCCCACAGCTGGGTAGAGACAGTCCCACAGCTGGGTAGAGACAGTCCCACAGCTGGGTAGAGACAGTCCCACAGATGGGTAGAGACAGTCCCACAGATGGGTAGTGACAGTCCCACAGCTGGGTAGAGACAGTCCCACAGCTGGGTAGAGACAGTCCCACAGCTGGGTTTAGACAGTCCAGTCCCACAGCTGGGTAGAGACAGTCCCACAGCTGGGTAGAGACAGTCCCACAGCTGGGTAGAGACAGTCCCACAGCTGGGTAGAGACAGTCCCACAGCTGGGTAGAGCTTGTCCCACAGCTGGGTTTAGACAGTCCCACAGCTGGGTTTAGACAGTCCCACAGCTGGGTTTAGACAGTCCAGTCCCACAGCTGGGTAGAGACAGTCCCACAGCTGGGTAGAGACAGTCCCACAGCTGGGTAGAGACAGTCCCACAGCTGGGTAGAGACAGTCCCACAGCTGGGTAGAGACAGTCCCACAGATGGGTAGAGACAGTCCCACAGCTGGGTAGAGACAGTCCCACAGCTGGGTAGAGACAGTCCCACAGCTGGGTTTAGACAGTCCCACAGCTGGGTAGAGACAGTCCCACAGATGGGTAGAGACAGTCCCACAGATGGGTAGAGACAGTCCCACAGCTGGGTAGAGACAGTCCCACAGCTGGGTAGAGACAGTCCCACAGATGGGTAGAGACAGTCGCACAGATGGGTAGAGACAGTCCCACAGATGGGTAGAGACAGTCCCACAGCTGGGTAGAGACAGTCCCACAGCTGGGTAGAGACAGTCCCACAGCTGGGTAGAGACAGTCCCACAGCTGGGTTTAGACAGTCCCACAGCTGGGTAGAGACAGTCCCACAGCTGGGTTTAGACAGTCCCACAGCTGGGTTTAGACAGTCCCACAGATGGGTAGAGACAGTCCCACAGCTGGGTAGAGACAGTCCCACAGCTGGGTTTAGACAGTCCCACAGCTGGGTTTAGACAGTCCCACAGCTGGGTTTAGACAGTCCCACAGATGGGTAGAGACAGTCCCACAGCTGGGTAGAGACAGTCCCACAGCTGGGTTTAGACAGTCCCACAGCTGGGTAGAGACAGTCCCACAGCTGGGTAGAGACAGTCCCACAGCTGGGTAGAGACAGTCCCACAGCTGGGTAGAGACAGTCCCACAGCTGGGTAGAGACAGTCCCACAGCTGGGTTTAGACAGTCCCACAGCTGGGTAGAGACAGTCCCACAGATGGGTAGAGACAGTCCCACAGATGGGTTTAGACAGTCCCACAGCTGGGTAGAGACAGTCCCACAGATGGGTAGAGACAGTCCCACAGATGGGTAGAGACAGTCTCACAGATGGGTAGAGACAGTCCTACAGCTGGGTAGAGACAGTCCCACAGATGGGTAGAGACAGTCCCACAGATGGGTAAAGACAGTCCCACAGATGGGTAGAGACAGTCCCACAGATGGGTAGAGACAGTCCCACAGATGGGTAGAGACAGTCCAGTCCCACAGCTGGGTAGAGACAGTCCCACAGCTGGGTAGAGTGTAACAGAAGGTAACAGAAGGTAACAGAAGGTAACAGAAGGCAAAAGCAGGTAATACAAGATAATACAAGGTAATATAATGCAATAGAGACTTATAGAGATGATTGTGTAGCAATAAAAGAACGTTGTTTGTCATTACTGGTATCTTTTGTTGTGGCGAACGGTGGCACTTGAGTTATGACACAGGTAGTAGGACATTAGGTCTCCTCTATTCTCCAGTAATAAATTGAACAATGCTTCAGTGTCGTTCTCAACACAAGGTATCAGGTTCCGTGAACAAAACTATTTGGTATATATACTGTGTAACTACTCTCTGAGGAAGTGGATATCTATACAATAGAAAAGAGAGTAGCAGTGGGTGAGGAAATCTCAACACCCTAGACACCTTCGAGAGAGGGGCGTAAATAATAACAATTGAAATGGCGTCCGGGGGTCATCCACAAAATGGAGGATAGAATAGAAAAATAAGTGCTATGTTTTTTAATGCCATGGATGCGCTGCGAGGTGCATGAGGCAATCTATAAATTTGGCTTGTGTAAGGGGGGGGGGTCAACAAATTTCATACAATTGGCCAGAATTTCACTACTGATGGAAAATTTCAATCAAAAACTCAGAGATGCTGTTGTTGTATGGCACAGTGCCATCAAGGAGAAATCACAAGCCCAAAAAACAGAGAGTGGTGTGCTTAGTTCATATTCATGTTGTGATGACTTATTATCTCAGGCAGATACTCTGTGAGGGAGGAAACCCCATACCGTCAGACTGACAACCTACACCACGTGACCAAACAGTATTTGGACACCTGCTCGTCGAACATCTCATTCCAAAATCATGGCCATTTAATATGGAGTTGGTCCCCTCCTTTTCCAGGCCAGTCAAGTTCTTCCACAGCGATCTCAACAAATCATTTTTGTATGGACCTCACTTTGTGCACAGAGGCATTGTCACGCTGACACAGGAAATGACCTTCCCCGAACTATTGCCACAAGGTTGGAAGCAGAGAATCGTCTAGAATGTCATTGTATGCCGTAGGATCCTTCACTGGAACTAAGGGACCTAGCCCGAACCATGAAAACAGTCCCAGACCATTATTCCTCCACCAAACTTTACAGTTGGCATTATGCATTCGGAAAGGTAGCGTTCTCCTGGCATTCGCCAAACCAAGATTCGTCCGTCAGATTGCCAGATAGGGAAGCGTGATTCATCACTCCAGAGAACGCATTTCCACTCTTCCAGAGTCCAATGGCAGCGAGCTTTACACCACTCTAGCTGACGCTTGGAATTGAGCATGGTGATCTCAGCCATGGAAAATCCATTTCATGAAGCTCCCAATGAACAGTTATTGTGCTGACGGTGCTTCCTGAGTCAGTTTGGAACTCGGTGGTGAGTTTTGCAATCGAGGACATATGATGTCTACTCGCTACGCGCTACAGCTCTCGCCAGTGTGTGGCTGAGCCGTTGTTGCTCCTAGATGTTTCCACTTCACAGTAACAGTTGACCTGGGAAGCTCTAGCAGGGCAGAAAACTGACTTAGTGCCACATTGAAAGTCACTGAGCTCCTCAGTAAAACCATTCAACTGACAATGCTTGTCTATGGAGATTCCACGGCGGTGTGCTCAATGTTACACACCTGTCAGCAATGGGTGTGGTAGAAATAGCCGAATACACTAATTTGAAGAGGTGTCCACACACTTTGTATATATAGTGGAGAACGTGACTCCAAATGCATTTACAGCCTCTGAATATTGGTAAAAAGTGTAGCATAATGAAAGAACCTCCTGACCCTCTTTAACAGTTTCCTGAGGAAACAGTGGCGAGTTTCAAGATGCCATGCTGGTGATTATGATCATGTTGTCCATTCCCATTTGTCAAGAGCAGCGTTGGCACAATTAGTCGGAAACTACCTTACTCCTGTCTGGTTGTCCGCTCATGAGGCATGTGACCCAGCAACATCGCAAGAACAAATGTAACTATTTCTGACAGCAATTATTATTATTATATATTATTATTATATTATTATTATTATTATATTATTAGTATATTATTATTATTTTATTATTATGTATA
>NW_024605475.1:0-4739 GCF_018296145.1 Oncorhynchus tshawytscha | reverse complement strand
ACAGGTTTATAGAGACTGAGATAGGGTGAGAGAGGGTGAGACAGGTTTATAGAGACTGAGATCGAGGGAGAGAGGGTGAGAACAGGTTTATAGAGACTGAGATAGGGTGAGAGAGGGTGAGAACAGGTTTATATAGACTGAGATATGGTGAGAGAGGGTGGGGACGGAGTTCTATAGAGACTGAGATAGGGTGAGAGAGGGTGGAGACAGGTTTATAGAGACTGAGATAGAGTGAGAGAGGGTGAGACAGGTTTATAGAGACTGAGATAGTGAGAGAGGGTGAGACAGGTTTATAGATACCTGAGATAGGGTGAGAGAAGATTAGAGACAGGTTTATAGAGACTGAGATAGGGAGGGAGAGCAGGTTTATAGAGACTGAGATAGGGTGAGACAGGTTTATAGAGACTGAGATAGGGTGAGAAGAGGGTGAGACAGGTTTATAGAGACTGAGATAGGGGGAAGAGAGGGTGAGATAGGTTCATAGAGACTGAGATAGGGGAGAGAGGGTAGAGACATGTTTATAGAGACTGAGATAGGGTGAGAGAGGGTGAGACAGGTTTATAGAGACTGAGATAGGGTGAGAGAGGGTGAGACAGGTTTATAGAGACTGAGATAGGAGTGAGAGGTAGGGCCATGTTTATAGGCCACTGAGATAGGGTGAGATAAAGGAGGAATGCAGGTTTATAGAGACTGAGATAGGGTGAGAGAGGGTGAGATGCAGGTTTATAGAGACTGAGATAGGGTGAGAGAGGGTGAGACAGGTTTATAGAGACTGAGATAGGGGGAAGAGAGGTTTATGAGAGACTGAGATAGGGGGAGAGAGGTGAGAACAGGTTTATAGAGACTGAGATAGGGTGAGAGAGGGTGAGACAGGTTTATAGAGACTGAGATAGGGGGAGAGAGGGTGAGACAGGTTTATAGAGACTGAGATAGGGTGAGAGACGGGTGAGATACAGGTTTATAGAGACTGAGATAGTTTGGGAGAGAGGGTGAGATACAGGTTTATAGAGACTGAGATAGGGTGAGATACAGGTTTATAGAGACTGAGATAGGGGGAGAGATGGTGAGATACAGGTTTATAGAGACTGAGATAGGGGAGAGAGGGTGATATACAGGTTTATAGAGACTGAGATAGGGGTAGAGATGGTGAGACAGGTTTATAGAGACTGAGATAGGGGAGAGAGGGTGATATACAGGTTTATATAGACTGAGATATGGGGAGAGAGGGTGAGACAGGTTTATAGAGACTGAGATAGGGGATGAGATACAGGTTTATAGAGACTGAGATATGGGGGAGAGGGTGAGACAGGTTTATAGAGACTGAGATAGGGTGAGAGAGGGTGAGACAGGTTTATAGAGACTGAGATAAGGGGAGAGAGGGTGAGACAGGTTTATAGAGACTGAGATATGGGGAGAGAGGGTGAGACAGGTTTATAGAGACTGAGATAGGGTGAGAGACGGTGAGATACAGGTTTATATAGACTGAGATATTGGGAGAGAGAGTGAGACAGGTTTATAGAGACTGAGATAGTGGGAGAGAGGGGTGAGATACAGGTTTATAGAGACTGAGATAGGGGGAGAGAGGGTGAGATACAGGTTTATAGAGACTGAGATAGTGGGAGAGAGGGGGAGATACAGGTTTATAGAGACTGAGATAGGGTGAGAGGGGTGAGACAGGTTTATAGAGACTGAGATAGGGGGAGAGAGGGAGATACAGGTTTATAGAGACTGAGATAGGGAGAGAGGGTGAGACAGGTTTATAGAGACTGAGATAGGGGGAGAGAGGGTGAGACAGGTTTATAGAGACTGAGATATGGGGAAGAGAGGGTGAGACAGGTTTCATAGAGACTGAGATAGGGTGAGATACAGGTTTATAGAGACTGAGATATGGGGGGAGAGGGTGAGACAGGTTTATAGAGACTGAGATAGGGTGAGAGAGGGTGAGACAGGTTTATAGAGACTGAGATAGGGGGAGAGGGTGAGACAGGTTTATAGAGACTGAGATAGGGTGAGAGAGGGTGAGACAGGTTTATAGAGACTGAGATAGGGTGAGAGCAGGTTTATAGAGACTGAGATAGGGTGAGAGAGGGTGAGACAGGTTTATAGAGACTGAGATAGGGGAGAGAGGGTGAGACAGGTTTATAGAGACTGAGATAGGGGTGAGAGGGTGAGACAGGTTTATAGAGACTGAGATAGGGTGAGAGAGGGTAGACAGGTTTATAGAGACTGAGATAGGGTGAGAGAGGGTGAGACAGGTTTATAGAGACTGAGATTGGGGAAGAGAGGGTGAGATAGGTTTATAGAGACTGAGATAGGGTGAGAGAGGGTGAGACAGGTTTATAGAGACTGAGATAGGGGAGGGGGAGACAGGTTTATAGAGACTGAGATAGGGTGAGAGAGGGTGAGACAGGTTTATAGAGACTGAGATAGGGTGAGAGAGGGTGAGACAGGTTTATAGAGACTGAGATAGGGGTGAGAGGGTGAGACAGGTTTATAGAGACTGAGATAGGAGAGAGAGGGTGAGACAGGTTTATAGAGACTGAGATAGGGTGAGAGAGGGTGAGACAGGGTTTATAGAGACTGAGATAGGGTGAGAGAGGGTGAGACAGGTTTATAGAGACTGAGATAGGGTGAGAGAGGGTGAGACAGGTTTATAGAGACTGAGATAGGGGGAGAGAGAGTGAGATCAGGTTTATAGAGACTGAGATAGGGTGAGAGAGGGTGAGACAGGTTTATAGAGACTGAGATAGGGTGAGAGAGGGTGAGACAGGTTTATAGAGACTGAGATAGGGTGAGAGAGGGTGAGACAGGTTTATAGAGACTGAGATAGGGGTGAGAGAGGGTGAGACAGGTTTATAGAGACTGAGATAGGGTGAGAGAGGGTGAGACAGGTTTATAGAGACTGAGATAGGGTGAGAGAGGGTGAGACAGGTTTATAGAGACTGAGATAGAGAGGGTGAGACAGGTTTAGAGAGACTGAGATAGGGTGAGAGAGGGTGAGACAGGTTTATAGAGACTAGAGATGAGAGGGTGAGACAGGTTTATAGAGACTGAGATAGGGGGAGAGAGGGTGAGACAGGTTTATAGAGACTGAGATAGGGTGAGAGAGGGTGAGACAGGTTTATAGAGACTGAGATAGGGGAGACAGGTTTATAGAGACTGAGATAGGGTGAGACAGGTTTATAGAGACTGAGATAGGGTGAGAGAGGGTGAGACAGGTTTATAGAGACTGAGATAGGGTGAGACAGGTTTATAGAGACTGAGATTGGGGAGAGAGGGTGAGATAGGTTTATAGAGACTGAGATAGGGTGAGAGAGGGTGAGACAGGTTTATAGAGACTGAGATAGGGGGAGACAGGTTTATAGAGACTGAGATAGGGTGAGAGAGGGTGAGACAGGTTTATAGATACTGAGATAGGGTGAGAGAGGGTGAGACAGGTTTATAGAGACTGAGGTAGGGTGAGAGAGGGTGAGACAGGTTTATAGAGACTGAGATCGGGGAAGAGAGGGTGAGATAGGTTCATAGAGACTGAGATAGGGGAAGAGAGGGTGAGATATGTTTATAGAGACTGAGATAGGGTGAGAGAGGGTGAGACAGGTTTATAGAGACTGAGATAGGGTGAGAGAGGGTGAGACAGGTTTATAGAGACTGAGATAGGGTGAGAGAGGGTGAGATACAGGTTTATAGAGACTGAGATAGGGGAAGAGAGAGTGAGATGCAGGTTTATAGAGACTGAGATAGGGTGAGATACAGGTTTATAGAGACTGAGATAGGGTGAGAGGGGGTGAACAGGTTTATAGAGACTGAGATAGGGGGAGAGAGGGTGAGACAGGTTTATAGAGACTGAGATAGGGTGAGAGTCGGTGAGATACAGGTTTATATAGACTGAGGTATTGGGAGAGAGGGTGAGATACAGGTTTATAGAGACTGAGATAGGGTGAGATACAGGTTTATAGAGACTGAGATAGGGGGAGAGATGGTGAGATACAGGTTTATAGAGACTGAGATAGGGGTAGAGAGGGTGATATACAGGTTTATAGAGACTGAGATAGGGGTAGAGATGGTGAGACAGGTTTATAGAGACTGAGATAGGGGGAGAGAGGGTGATATACAGGTTTATATAGACTGAGATATAGGGGAGAGAGGGTGAGACAGGTTTATAGAGACTGAGATAGGGAGAGAGTGGACAGGTTTATAGAAACTGAGATATGGGGAGAGAGGGTGAGACAGGGTTTATAGAGACTGAGATGGGTTGAAGATACAGGTTTATAGAAACTGAGATATGGGGAGAGAGGGTGATATACAGGTTTATAGAGACTGAGATAGGGTGAGAGTGGGTGAGACAGGTTTATAGAGACTGAGATAGAGAGAGAGGGTAGAGACAGGTTTATAGAGACTGAGATAGGGTGAGAGAGGGTGAGACAGGTTTATAGAGACTGAGATAGGGTGAGAGGGTGAGTACAGGTTTATAGAGACTGAGATATGGGGAGAGAGGGTGAGATACAGGTTTATAGAGACTGAGATAGGGTGAGAGGGTGAGACAGGTTTATAGAGACTGAGATAGGGGGAGATAGGTTTATAGAGACTGAGATAGGGGAGGGGGTGAGACAGGTTTATAGAGACTGAGATAGGGTGAGAGAGGGTGACAGGTTTATAGAGACTGAGTATGAGAGAGGGTGAGATACAGGTTTATAGAGACTGAGATAGGGGAGAGAGGGGTGAGACAGGTTTATAGAGAC
>NW_024605474.1:0-4738 GCF_018296145.1 Oncorhynchus tshawytscha | reverse complement strand
AGCGTGACATGGTGTGATGAAAGAAACATACAGGAACTCAAATCCTTCTGTTCACCTGATTTAGAATTCCTCACAATCAAATGTAGACCGCATTATCTACCAAGAGAATTCTCTTCGATTATAATCACAGCCGTATATATCCCCCCCCAAGCAGACACATCGATGGCTCTGAACAAACTTTATTTAACTCTGCAAACTGGAAACGATTTATCCGGAGGCTGCATTCATTGTAGCTGGGGATTTTAACAAGGCTAATCTGAAAACAAGACTCCTAAATTTTATCAGCATATCGATTGCGCAACCAGGTGGAAAGACCTGGATCATTGTTACTCTAACTTCCGCGACGCATATAAGGCCCCGCCCCGCCCCCTTCGGAAAAGCTGACCACGACTCCATTTTGTTGATCCCTGCCTACAGACAGAAACTAAAACAAGAAGCTCCCACGCTGAGGTCTGTCCAACGCTGGTCTGACCAAGCTGACTCCACACTCCAAGACTGCTTCCATCACGTGGACTGGGAGATGTTTCGTATTGCGTCAGACAACAACATTGACGAATACGCTGATTCGCGTGCGAGTTCATTAGAACGTGCGTTGAAGATGTCGTTCCCTTAGCAACGATTAAAACATTCCCTAACCAGAAACCGTGGATTGATGGCAGCATTCGTGTGAAACTGAAGGTGCGAACCACTGCTTTTAATCAGGGCAAGGTGTCTGGTAACATGACTGAATACAAACAGTGCAGCTATTCCCTCCGCAAGGCTATCAAACAAGCTAAGCGCCAGTACAGAGACAAAGTAGAATCTCAATTCAACGGCTCAGACACAAGAGGCATGTGGCAGGGTCTACAGTCAATCACGGACTACAGGAAGAAACCCAGCCCAGTCACGGACCAGGATGTCTTGCTCCCAGGCAGACTAAATAACTTTTTGCCCGCTTTGAGGACAATACAGTGCCACTGACACGGCCTGCAACGAAAACATGCGGTCTCTCCTTCACCGCAGCCGAAGTGAGTAAGACATTTAAGCGTGTTAACCCTCGCAAGGCTGCAGGCCCAGACGGCATCCCCAGCCGCGCCCTCAGAGCATGCGCAGACCAGCTGGCCGGTGTGTTTTACGGACATATTCAATCAATCCCTATACCAGTCTGCTGTTCCCACATGCTTCAAGAGGGCCACCATTGTTCCTGTTCCCAAGAAAGCTAAGGTAACTGAGCTAACGACTACCGCCCCGTAGCACTCACATCCGTCATCATGAAGTGCTTTGAGACTAGTCAAGGACCATATCACCTCCACCCTACCTGACACCTAGACCCACTCCAATTTGCTTACCGCCCAAATAGGTCCACAGGTGATGCAATCTCAACCACACTGCACACTGCCCTAACCCATCTGGACAAGAGGAATACCTATGTGAGAATGCTGTTCATCGACTACAGCTCGGCATTCAACACCATAGTACCCTCAAGCTCGTCATCAAGCTCGAGACCCTGGGTCTCGACCCCGCCCTGTGCAACTGGGTACTGGACTTCCTGACGGGCCGCCCCCAGGTGGTGAGGGTAGGCAACAACATCTCCTCCTCGCTGATCCTCAACACTGGGGCCCCACAAGGGTGCGTTCTGAGCCCTCTCCTGTACTCCCTGTTCACCCACGACTGCGTGGCCACGCACGCCTCCAACTCAATCATCAAGTTTACGGACGACACAACAGTGGTAGGCTTGATTACCAACAACGACGGACGGCCTACAGGGAGGAGGTGAGGGCCCTCGGAGTGTGGTGTCAGGAAAATAACCTCACATTCAACGTCAACAAAACTAAGGAGATGATTGTGGACTTCAGGAAACAGCAGAGGAACACCTCCCCATCCACATCGATGGAACAGTAGTGGAGAGGGTAGCAAGTTTTAAGTTCCTCGGCATACACATCACAGACAAACTGAATTGGTCCACTCACACAGACAGCATCGTGATGAAGGCGCAGCAGCGCCTCTTCAACCTCAGGAGGCTGAAGAAATTCGGCTTGTCACCAAAAGCACTCACAAACTTCTACAGATGCACAATCGAGAGCATCCTGGCGGGCTGTATCACCGCCTGGTATGGCAACTGCACCGCCCTCAACCGTAAGGCTCTCCAGAGGGTAGTGAGGTCTGCACAACGCATCACCGGGGGCCAAACTACCTGCCCTCCAGGACACCTACACCACCCGATGCTACAGGAAGGCCATAAAGATCATCAAGGACATCAACCACCCGAGCCACTGCCTGTTCACCCCGCTGTCATCCAGAAGGCGAGGTCAGTACAGGTGCATCAAAGCTGGGACCGAGAGACTGAAAAACAGCTTCTATCTCAAGGCCATCAGACTGTTAAACAGCCACCACTAACATTGAGTGGCTACTGCCAACACACTGTCAATGACACTGACTCTACTCAGCCACTTTAATAATGGGAATTGATGGAAATGATGTAAATATATCACTAGCCACTTTAAACAATGCTACCTTATATAATGTTACTTACCCTACATTATTCATCTCATATGCATAAGTAGATACTGTACTCTATATCATCGACTGCATCCTTATGTAATACATGTATCACTAGCCACTTTAACTATGCCACTTGGTTTACATACTCATCTCATATGTATATACTGTACTCGATATCATCTACTGTATCTTGCCTATGCTGCTCTGTACCATCACTCATTCATATATCCTTATGTACATATTCTTTATCCCCTTACACTGTGTATAAGACAGTAGTTTTTTGGAATTGTTAGTTAGATTACTTGTTCGTTATTACTGCATTGTCGGAACTAGAAGCACAAGCATTTCGCTACACTCGCATTAACATCTGCTAACCATGTGTATGTGACAAATAAAATTTGATTTGATTTGATTTGATTTGGTATCTGTTACCAGGACAACCAGCAGAGTTCTGTTAGTTGACAGGAAGATAGACTGGTGGATATGGATGTTATGAATATCATAACACTGAAAATGGATTCTGCCAATGAAAAGACATAAACCAATTGACCATATAAATCCTTGATGAAAGTTAGCTTTAGAGAGAACGTTTCAAGATGATCCGATGTAAGTTGCATGTTTTACAAAAACATTTTCTCAAAACATTATGGATGTTACATTGCCTGTCCCAGTCATCCCCCCTCTCTTCACTAGACTCTAGAACGTACAAACTAAACTCCAGACACTTCAATGTGGTCTGTATTGCTTCATTAACATCTGATCTACAGATATTTTATTCTACACTACCGGTCAAAAGTTTTTAGAATACCTACTCATTCAAGGGTTTTTCTTTAATTTGACTATTTTCTGCATTGCAGAATAATAGTGAAGATATCAAAACTATGTTATAACACATATGGAATCATGTAGTAACCAAAAAAAGTGTTAAATAAATCTAAATATATTTGAGATTCTTCAAAGTAGCCACCCTTTGCCTTGATGACAGCTTTGCACGCTCTTGGCATTCTCTCAACCAGCTTCATGAGGAAGTCAACTGGAATGCATTTCAATTAACAGGTGTGCCTTGTTAGAAGTTCATTTGCGGATTTTCTTTCCTCTTTAATGCCTTTGAGCCAATCAGTTGTGTTGTTACAAGGTAGGGATGGTATACTGAAGATAGCCCTATTTGGTAAAAGACCAAGTCCATATTATGGCAAGAACAGCTCAAATAAGCAAAGAGAAATGACAGTCCATCACTATATTAAGACATGAAGGTCAGTCAATCAGGAACATTTCAAGGACTTTGAACGTTTCTTCATGTGCCGTCGCAGTGGGTTGTTGGCTATCTTGACAGACATTAGTAGTACATAACAGTGTAATAGTGTAGTACCACAGTACGGTCCTGTCTTGACAGACATTAGTAGTACATAACAGTGTAATAGTGTAGTACCACAGTACGGTCCTGTCTTGACAGCCTCGTTTGAAACTTTAAAAGTTTGTTTATTGTCAGAACCAGCCTTCTGGACATGTGTAGTATGTAAAATATCAGGGAGTCCTTGATTCACCAAAGGTTCTTGTTCTCTACAGTTTAACATAAACAGTATTTCCCTCCCCTCTAAAAACATACTTTTGGATTATAAACATGTCATTAAAAAAAGATGCCTAAAGTAGCCAGTGTATCTTGTCATGTCATATACATCATAACCCAGGGGTGGTCAAATTGTTGTTAGAATGTCATATACATCATAACCCAGGGGTGGTTCAAATTGTTGTTAGAATGTCATATACATCATAACCCAGGGGTGGTCAAATTGTTGTTAGAATGTTATATACATCATAACCCAGGGGTGGTTCAAATTGTTGTTAGAATGTCATATACATCATAACCCAGGGGTGGTCAAATTGTTGTTAGAATGTCATATACATCATAACCCAGGGGTGGTCGAAATTGTTGATCAAATGTTGCATATAAAATCTTTAGTACCTAGGCATTGTGTTATATGTTAGAATGTCTAATAAATAACTATATTGTTTACATTAACAATGTCGTTTTGCCAAAATAAACTGTTACCTGCATCTGTATGCAAATCAAATCAAATGTATTTATATAGCCCTTCGTACATCAGCTGATATCTCAAAGTGCTGTACAGAAACCCAGCCTAAAACCCCAAACAGCAAGCAATGCAGGTGTAGAAGCACGGTGGCTAGGAAAAACTTCTTAAAGGAGGACTGTAGCATCTAATGATGAAACATGGAGTCTTAAAGGAGGGGACTGTAG
>NW_024605473.1:0-4737 GCF_018296145.1 Oncorhynchus tshawytscha | reverse complement strand
TCTGCATGGAGCAGTCAGAGCTGTCAGTCTGCATGGAGGAGCCAGAGCTGTCAGTCTAGAGGAAGCAGCCCGAGCTGCCAGTCTGCATGAAGCAGTCAGTCTACATGGAGCAGCCAGAGCTGTCAGTCCGCATGGAGCAGCCAGAGCTGTCAGTCTACATGGAAGCAGCCCGAGCTGCCAGTCTGCATGAAGCAGCCAGTCTACATGGAGCAGCCAGAGCTGTCAGTCTGCATGAAGCAGCCAGAGCTGTCAGTCTGCATGGAGCAGCCAGTCTGCATGGAGCAGCCAGTCTGCACGGAGCTGTCAGTCTGCACGAGCTGTCAGTCTGCACGTGAGCTGTCAGTCTGTAAGGAGCTGCCAGTCTGCAAGGAGCTGCCAGTCAGCACGGAGCCGCCAGAGCGGTCAGTCTGTAAGCCGCCAGAGCTGTCAGCCTATATGGAGCAGCTAGTGCCGCCAGTCTGCCCAGCGCCGCCAGTGCCCCCAGTCTGCCCAGCATCGCCAGTCTGCCCAGCATCGCCATCAGTCTGCCCAGCATCGCCAGTCTGCCCAGCATCGCCAGTCTGCCCAGCATCGCCAGTCTGCCCAGCATCGCCCAGTCTGCCCAGCGCCGCCAGTCTGCCCAGCGTCGTCAGTCTGCCCAGCGTCAGCTCAGTCTGCCCAGCACCGCCAGTCTGCCCAGCGCCGCCAGTCTGCCCGGCGTCGCCAGTCTGCCCGGCGCCGCCAGTCTGCCCGCGCCGCCAGTCTGCCCGGCGCGCCGGTCTGCCCAGCATCGCCAGTCTGCCAGACTCTTCCAGATCTGCCAGTCAGCCAGACTCTTCCAGATCTGCCAGTCAGCCAGACTCTTCCAGATCTGCCAGTCAACCAGACTCTTCCAGATCTGCCAGTCAACCAGACTCTTCCAGATCTGCCAGTCAACAGACTCTTCCAGATCTGCCAGTCAACCAGACTCTTCCAGATCTGCCAGTCAACCAGACTCTTCCAGATCTGCCAGTCAACCAGACTCTTCCAGATCTGCCAGTCAGCCAGGATCTGCCAGTCAGCCAGGATCTGCTGGAAACCACCAGCCAGCCAGGAGCTGGTAGAGATATCTACCTGCCTGAGCTTCCTCTCCGCTCCTGAGCTTCCTCTCACTCCTGAGCTTCCTCTCACTCCTGAGCTTCCTCTCACTCCTGAGCTTCCTCCTCACTCCTGAGCTTCCTCTCACTCCTGAGCTTCCTCTCACTCCTGAGCTTTCTCACTCCTGAGCTTTCTCTCACTCCTGAGCTTTCTCTCACTCCTGAGCTTTCTCTCACTCCTGAGCTTTCTCTCACTCCCGAGCTTCCCCTCAGTCCCGAGCTGCCTCGGTCCCGAGCTGTCCTTCAGTCCCGATCTGTTCCTCAGTCCAGTGGGGTTCTGGGTGAGGACTACTAGGCCATGGTCGGCGGCGTAGGGTGGACTATCCAGGGACGAAGGGAGGGGACTAAGACATTAAAGGAGTGGGGTCCACGTCCCCAAGCGCCGGGAGCCGCCACCATGGACAGACGCCCACCCGGACCCTCCCTATTGTTTTGAGGTGCGTTCGGGAGTCCGCACCTTAGGGGGGTTCTGTCACGCCCTGTCAAAGTATTTTGTGTTTATTTTTATGTATTTGGTCAGGCCAGGGTGTGGCATGGGGTTTTTTTGTAATTGTGGTGTGTTTGTCTTGGGGTTTTGGTGGTGGTATTGGGATTGTAGCTTAATGGGTTGTCTAGCAAGGTCTATGGCTGTCTGGAGTGGTTCTCAATCAGAGGCAGGTGCTTATCGTTGTCTCTGATTGGGAACCATATTTAGCAGCCATATTCTTGAGTTTGTCGTGGGTGATTGTCCTTAGTGTCCTATGTACTCGTTGTTAGTTTGCACCAGATAGGCTGTTTTCGGTTTCGTTTATTGTTTTTTTGTAAGTTCGTGTTTCTTTGGTATATTAAACATGGATCGTAATCGACACGCTGCAGTTTGGTCCGACTCTCTTTCATCACCACTAGAAAACCGTTACAGTAGAAGCCTGTTCGTTGTGTTTACATCCATGGCATGTTGTTTTGTGGTATTCCTAACACATTATGCAAGATGCAGTGTCAAACACCTTGAATTCTAGATTCAGATTTGATGCATATTGTGAATCATGAGTCAGCAGTAAATAGGTGACAGTAATAGAGAATTAAGATGGCATTTTCACCACAACAATGAATCACACAATTTCACAACCTGAAGAGTCAGTCATTGTTAAATTCAAAATGCGTAGAAGATGATACATATTTCTGCAAGATGAACATCTCAGTTTATTTGTTAGAACACAAACAGTATAGTATTTGGTAAAGAAGGAATATGTTTTCACTTGTGGTTGTGTTTAGAGAGAATATGTGACATGTCACTTCCACAGGAATGTCACCATGGTACTGGACACTATAGAATGAGTGATGAGATGAGTAGGAAGAGGAAGGCAAGGTATCACTGTCACTCCATATGTAGCGAAGATGGTTCGGTGAACAACTCCTGCATGAAGAGTATAACCTTAATGAAGTCATACTTGAAGATTTGTGTTAGCTCGCAGAACCAATGCCTTGACTATACCTCACCGGGCTATACTGTCATCTTGAGTTATGCACGTGAGGACAGTATGATGCCTGTAATCGGGAAAACACACACGCACAAGTGACTATCACTTTGTATCTTCTTAGTTGATAATGGATATTTTAAATCCCCATATAAATGTTTTAATTTTTATATATATTTTTTAAGACACTTGATATTATAAACACTCCCTTTAAACCAATAGTATAATGTTCAAGTGTCAGGTTCGTAATAAGGAAAGGGCGCTGGGTGTGTTGAGTTCCACATCTTTATTTGCAGTGAAACTTCTCAAAAAAACATAAATAAGCAACGAAACGTAACCTCAGTGGTGCTACAAGCACAAACACAAAAAATATCCCACAAACACAGGTGGGAAAAATGGCTACCTAAATATGATCCCCAATTAGAGGCAACGAATACCAGCTGCCTCTAATTGGGAACCATAAAAGCACCAACATAGAAATATTGAACTAGAACACCCCTAGTCACGCCCTGACCTACTTCATCACAGAGAACCAAGGGCTCTCTATGGTCAGGGCGTGACATCGAGATCTGTAATATTCACTTGGATAAGATGTGTTCCTGGATAGCGGAACACCCTCTTTCATATCCGTGCAACAGATGGAACGCTGAGATTTTACACTATGTTGTTAAGTAATTAAGAGAGAATGGTGCATGAACACTATCCACTGTGAGATCATTAGATTACAAACTGTAGGGAAAGAAAAAAATAGCTTTGGAATGCAATTTTTTACTAAACAGTGCGTTGTTAGTTTACAATTACAGGCTTTTACTGATTAAATATTCACTTTACACGTAGTAGTAACACCAGGGAGGAATTGGACATTTCTATGTCGTGGCTGTTTTAGAGGCAATTCACTTGTGCTCTCTCATGGTAATTGGGCTTCTGAAGCAAGTGCCAGGAATATGCCTTATGTGAGTTAGCTATTGTAGTTGTTGAGAGTCTGTTGAAAAACAAAACAATTATATCATTGATATTCATAAGTAATACATTAATAATACTCTAAATTGAATAATTGAGTTTTGACTTATTTTTTGTATAATTTAGTTAGCACTGAAAAGCCTCCCATAGCAAGCAAAATGAACAAGAAAATGATGGATAGGAACCGAGGATATAGGACTGGTGTGTGAGAATTCAACATCAGACCATGTGTTTAGACCCTCAAAACTGGTAACAACATACAGTAAGCATCACCATTAAAAAAAACTTTATTTAACTAGGCCAGTGAGTTTAAGAACAAATTCTTATTTTCAATGACAGCCTAGGAACAGTGGGTTAAGTGCCTTGTTCAGGGGCAGAACGACAGATTCTTACCTTGTCAGCTCAGGGATTCAATCTTGAAACCTTTCGGTTACTAGTCCAACACTCTAACCACTAGGCTACCTTCCGCTTCACCTTCTATGCTAAAGATCATGGGATGGTAATGCATTTTATGATAATGTGTTTGCTGCTGAATGAACTATCCAGGATTTGAACTGTCTCCTGGGTAAATCCCACTGACCTCTTAGTCTGAATTTAGTTAACACTTACCAGGTAAGTTGACTAAAAACACATTCTCATTTACAGCAACGACCTTGGGAATAGTTACAGAGGAGAGGAGATGAATGAGCCAATTGGAAGCTGGGGATAATTAGGTGACCATGATGGTATGAGGGCCATATTGGAAATTTAGCCAGGACACCGGGGTTAACACCCCTACTTTTATGATAAGTGCCAAGGGATCTTTACTGACCACAGAGAGTCAGGACACTCGTTTAATGTAACCATCCGAAAGACTGAAAGTAAGTCATAAGTAAGTAAGCACAAGTTTCTTTGGGGATAAAAAAATAAATAATCACCTTTATTTAACCAGGTAGGCTAGTTGAGAACAAGTTCTCATTTACAACCTGGCCAAGATAAAGCGTAGCAGTTCGACACATACAAGAACACAGAGATACACATGGAATAAACAAAACATACAGTTAATAATACAGTAGAACAAAATAAAACAAGAAGTCTATATACAGTGAGTGCAAATGAGGTAAGTTAAGGAAATAAATAGGCCATAGTGGGGAAGTAATTACAATATAGCAATTAAACACTGGAATGGTAGATCGGCAGAAGATGAATGTGCAGGAAGAGATACTGGG
>NW_024605472.1:0-4735 GCF_018296145.1 Oncorhynchus tshawytscha | reverse complement strand
GTGGTGGTTGTGGTGTTGGTGTGGACTACCATGTTGGTGGTGGTGGTGGTGGTGTGGACTACCATGTTGGTGGTGGTGGTGTTGGTGTGGGCTACCATGTTGGTGGTGGTGGTGGTGGTGTGGACTACCATGTCGGTGGTGGTGGTGTTGGTGTGGGCTACCATGTTGGTGGTGGTGGTGTTGGTGTGGGCTACCATGTTGGTGGTGGTGGTGGTGGTGTGGACTACCATGTCGGTGGTGGTGTTGGTGTGGGCTAACATGTTGGTGGTGTTGGTGTTGGTGTGGGCTACCATGTTATTGGTGTTGTTGTTGGTGTGGGCTACCATGTTTGGTGGTGGTGGTGGTGTGGGCTAACATGTTGGTGGTGTTGGTGTGGGCTACCATGTTGGTGGTGGTGGTGGTGTGGGCTAACATGTTGGTGGTGTTGGTGTTGGTGTGGGCTACCATGTTATTGGTGTTGTTGTTGGTGTGGGCTACCATGTTGGTGGTGGTGGTGGTGTGGGCGAACATGTTGGTAGTGGTGGTGGTGGTGTGGGCTACCATGGTGGTGGAGTTGTGGGCTATTAAGATGGGGGTGTTGTTGGCTACCATGGTGGTGCTGTTATGGGCTACAGTGGTGGTGGTGGTGATGGTGGTGTGGGCTACCATGGTGGTGTTGGTGGTGTGGGCTACCATGATGGTGGTGTTGTGGGCTACCATGGTGGTGGTGGTGATGTTGGTGGTGTGGGCTACCATGTTGGTGGTGGTGGTGGTCTGGGCTGCCTTGTTGTTGGTGGTGGTGGTGTGGGCTATCATGGTGGTGTTGGTTGTGTTGGTGTGAACTACCATGCTGGTGGTGTTGGTGTGGGCTACCATGGTGGTGGTGGTATTGGAGGTGTGGGCTACCATGTTGGTGGTGGTGGTGGTCTGGGCTGCCTTGTTGTTGGTGGTGGTGGTGTGGGCTATCATGGTGGTGTTGGTTGTGTTGGTGTGAACTACCATGGTGGTGGTGTTGGTGTGGGCTACCATGGTGGTGGTGGTGTTGGAGGTGTGGGCTACCATTTTGGTGGTGGTGGTTGTGGTGTTGGTAGGGCTACCAGGGTGGTGGTGCTGGTGGTGTTGGTGTGGGCTTCCATGGTGGTGGAGTTGTGGGCTATCAAGATGGGGGTGTTGTTGGCTACCATGGTGGTGCTGTTATGGGCTACAGTGGTGGTGGTGGTGATGGTGGTGTGGGCTACCATGATGGTGGTGTTGTGGGCTACCATGGTGGTGGTGGTGATGTTGGTGGTGTGGGCTACCATGTTGGTGGTGGTGGTGGTCTGGGCTGCCTTGTTGTTGGTGGTGGTGGTGTGGGCTATCATGGTGGTGTTGGTTGTGTTGGTGTGAACTACCATGGTGGTGGTGTTGGTGTGGGCTACCATGGTGGTGGTGGTGTTGGAGGTGTGGGCTACCATTTTGGTGGTGGTGGTTGTGGTGTTGGTGTGGGCTACCAGGGTGGTGGTGCTGGTGGTGTTGGTGTGGGCTTCCATGGTGGTGGTGGTGGTTGTGGTGTTGGTGTGGGCTACCAGGGTGGTGCTGCTTGTGGTGTTGGTGTGGGCTACCATGGTGGTGGTGGTGGTGGTTGTGGTGTTGGTGTGGGCTACCAGGGTGGTGGTGCTGGTGGTGTTGGTGTGGGCTACCATGGTGGTGTGGGAGGACATAGAGTGAAGCGTTTCAGTCACATGACTATCTACATCATCACTACAATGGATGGGTTTCTCTTTTGTTAAGTTTCTCTTTCCGTAAACCTAACAGGCAAACGCCCTGGATGAGGAATGTATTATGCAAACACTGGTCATCACACATGATCACTTAGACACTGTCAGGTAACTGACTTACCTTGTATAGTTTCTGTTCCATCTTATATGGAAATAGAACTTCCATAACTGATAAGCTGCTGCACACTATTTCTATAAACTGATTGGGTTTGTTGGCAAAGGCCTGTATTTAGTTTAGGTTGCTGATGGTGTTGTCAAATCAAATCAAATCAAATTTGTCACATACACATGGTTAGCAGATGTTAATGCGAGTGTAGCGAAATGCTTGTGCTTCTAGTTCCGACAATGCAGTAATAACCAACAAGTAATCTAACTAACAATTCCAAAACTACTGTCTTATACACACAAGTGTAAGGGGATAAAGAATATGTACATAAAGATATATGAATGAGTGATGGTACAGAGCAGCATAGGCAAGATACAGTAGATGGTATCGAGTACAGTATATACATATGAGATGAGTATGTAAACAAAGTGGCATAGTTAAAGTGGCTAGTGATACATGTATTACATAAAGATGCAGTAGATGATATAGAGTACAGTATATATGTATACATATGAGATGAATAATGTAGGGTATGTAAACATTATATTAGGAAGCATTGTTTAAAGTGGCTAGTGATATATTTTACATCATTTCCCATCAATTCCCATTATTATTACCATGGTGGTGGTGTGGACTACCGTGGTGGTGGTAGTGTGGGCTACCATGGTGGTGGAGGTGGTGTGGATTACCGTGGTGGTGGTTTGGGCTACCATGGTGGTGGTGGTGTCGGCTAGCATGGTGGTGGAGGAGGTGTGGATTACCGTGGTCGTGGTGTGGGCTACCATGGTGGTGGAGGTGGTGTGGGCTACCGTGGTGGTGGAGGTGGTGTGGGCTACCATGGTGGTGGAGGTGGTGTGGGCTACCATGGTGGTGTTGGAGTGGGCTACCATGGTGCTGGAGGTGGTGTGGGCTACTGTGGTGGTGGTCTGGGCTACCGTGATGGTGGAGGGTGTGGGCTACCATGGTGGTGGTGTGGGCTACCGTGGTGGTGGTTTGGACTACCATTGTGGAGGTGGTGTGGGCTACCATGGTGGTGGTGGTCTGGGCTACTGTGGTGGTGGAGGTGGTGTGGGCTACCATGGTGGTGGAGGTGGTGTGGGCTACCATGGTGGTGGTGGAGTGGGCTACCATAGTGCTGGAGGTGGTGTGGGCTACTGTGGTGGTGGAGGTTGTGTGGGCTACCATGGTGGTGGTGGAGTGGGCTACCATGGTGCTGGAGGTGGTGTGGGCTACTGTGGTGGTGGTCTGGGCTACCGTGATGGTGGAGGGTGTGGGCTACCATGGTGGTGGTGTGGGCTACCGTGGTGGTGGTTTGGACTACCATTGTGGAGGTGGTGTGGGCTACCATGGTGGTGGTGGTCTGGGCTACTGTGGTGGTGGAGGTGGTGTGGGCTACCATGGTGGTGGAGGTGGTGTGGGCTACCATGGTGGTGGTGGTGTGGGCTACCATAGTGCTGGAGGTGGTGTGGGCTACTGTGGTGGTGGAGGTTGTGTGGGCTACCATGGTGGTGGTGGAGTGGGCTACCATGGTGCTGGAGGTGGTGTGGGCTACTGTGGTGGTGGTCTGGGCTACCGTGATGGTGGAGGGTGTGGGCTACCATGGTGGTGGTGTGGGCTACCGTGGTGGTGGTTTGGACTACCATTGTGGAGGTGGTGTGGGCTACCATGGTGGTGGTGGTCTGGGCTACTGTGGTGGTGGTGGGGGTGTGGACTACCATGGTGGTGGTGTGGACTACCATGGTGGTGGTGGTGTGGGCTACCATGGTGGTGGTGGTGGTGTGGGCTACCGTTCTGGTGGTGGTGGTGTGGGCTAATGTGGTGGTGGTGGTGTGGGATATTTCTTGGTGGTGGTGGTGTGGGCTACCATGGTGGTGGTGGTGTGGGCTACCATGATGGTGGTGGTGTGGGATACCATTGTGGTGGTGGTGGTGGGCTACCATGGTGGTGGTGGTGTGTGGAATACCGTGGTGGTGGTGTGGGCTACCATGGTTGTGGAGTTGGTATGGGATACCATGGTGGTGGTGGTGTTGGAGGTGTGGGCTACCATGTTGGTGGTGGTGATTGTGGTGTTGGTGTGGGATACCAGGGTGGTGGTGCTGGTGGTGCTGGTGTGGGCTACCATGGTGGCAGTGGTGGTGGTTTTTGTGTGGGCTACCATGGTGGTGGTGGTGGTGTTGGCTACCATGGTGGTGGTGGTGGTTGTGGTGTTGGTGTGGGCTACCATGTTGGTGGTTGTGGTGTGGGCTACCATGGTGGTGTTTGTTGTGTTGGTGTGGACTACCATGGTGGTGTTGGTGTGGGCTACCATGTTGGTGGTGGTGGTTGTGGTGTTGGTGTGGGCTACCAGGGTGGTGGTGCTGGTGGTGTTGGTGTGGGCTACCATGGTGGTGGAGGTGGTGTGGAATACCATGGTGGTGGTGTGGGCTTCCATGGTTGTGGAGTTGGTATGGGATACCATGGTGGTGGTGGTGTTGGAGGTGTGGGCTACTGTGTTGGTGTTAGTGGTGTGGGCTACCATGTTGGTGGTGGTGGTTGTGGTGTTGGTGTGGGCTACCAGGTGGTGGTGCTGGTGGTGTTGGTGTGGGCTACCATGGTGGTGGTGGTGGTGGTGTGGGCTACCATGTTGGTGGTGGTGGTGGTTTTGGTGTGGGCTACCATGTTGGTTGTGGTGGTGTTGGTGTGGGCTACCATGTTGGTGGTGGTGGTGGGTGTGGGCTACCACGTTGGTGGTGGTGGTGGTGTGGGCTACCATGTTGGTGGTGTTGGTGGAGGTGTGGGCTACCATGTTGGTGTTGGTGGTGTTTGTGGGCTACCATGTTTTGGTGGTGGTGGTGGTGGTGGTGTGGGTGACCATGTTGGTTGTGGTGGTGTTGGTAGTGATGTGGGCTACCAT
>NW_024605471.1:0-4732 GCF_018296145.1 Oncorhynchus tshawytscha | reverse complement strand
ACATTTCATTTTCGACAGCAGAGATTTGTATAAACCTTACTGTCTGTCTCTCCAACATTTGCAACATTGTTTCAATATTCAAATTCAATCTCCAGCTGTCCAATAGTAATGAACGTGTTGAGACAGACGGACAGGCAGCTTTTCTCAGCCAGTCGAAATATTGAATCAGCTGGCATAATTTTTATGGATATATAAAAAGAAATGTAAATTGAAAAAAGGTCAAACGTAACAAAGTGCATCTAGTTTGCAGTATTTCCAGCTCCAGATTGAAGTGATTGTTTAAGCTGTGTTGTTGGCTAGCTCCTCTGAACAATAGTGTCCTGATGAGTGAGAACATTTTCTATGCCAGGTGAAATCACACCTCATTAGCTCATTGTTATGGATGTATCCAAATAAATGTTACTAGAAAACCACCTAAACAAATGCAGCTACTTTCCTTTTATTCTGGCTGTACTTTTCGATGTGATTGTAAATTAGCCGTAGTTGGCTAGCTAGCTAGCAAGCAAGGGATAACAATGTTGCCAGCCATTATACAATGGGTGGGTCTAATCCTGAATGTTGATTGGTTAAAAGGCATTCCAGCCGGTGTCTATCCAACAAGTTACCACCGGCTAAATCTATGATTTTAAAATGCCTATTTACTCTGTTTCATCTGATTGCGCAATTCACTGTCTCATCAGCCCATCCAGGCACTTTTATCAATGCACAAGGCGAGAGCCAGACGCTGACACAGGAGGCAGATGGATGGAGTCTTACAATGTTTAATAATCCAACGGGGTAGGCAAGAAAATGGTCGTGGATAGGCAAAAAGGTCAAAACCAGATCAGAGTCCAGGAGGTACAGAGTGGCAGACAGGCTCATGGTCAAGGCAGGCAGAATGGCCAGGCAGGCAGGTACAGAGTCCAGAAACAGGAAAGGGTCCAAACCAGGAGGACTAGAAAAAAGAATAGCAAAAGGAGTACGGGGAAAACCACACTGGTTGACTTGACTAAACATACAAGATGAACTGGCACAGAGAGACAGGAAACACAAATCAAATTTTATTTGTCACATACACATGGTTAGCAGATGTTAATGCGAGTGTAGCGAAATGCTTGTGCTTCTAGTTCCGACAATGCAGTAATAACCAACAAGTAATCTAACCTAACAACTCCAAAACTACTACCTTATACACACAAGTGTAAAGGGATAAAGAATATGTACATGAAGATATATGAATGAGTGATACAGAACGGCATGATATAGAGTACAGTATATACATATACATATGAGTAATGTAGGGTATGTAAACATTATTAAGTGGCATTGTTTAAAGTGGCTAGTGATACATTTCTTTTTACATCAATTTCCATCAATTCCCAGGGGGGGACAACAACAACAATCACAGGAACAGGTGAAACAGATCAGGGCGTGACAACTTTATAAACTTGATCTCCACTATAAAAAGCATCTAGACATTATCTCACATTTATTTTAGACTAACATTTCAACTGCAGAGATTTGAATAAACTTTGTTGTTTGTCTCTGACATTTGCAACATTGTTTCAATATTCAAATTATATCCCCAGATGTCCCATAGTAACAGTAGTGGAAAAACTACCCAATTGTCATCATACTTGTAAAAGTAAAGATACCTTAATAGAAATTATTAAAATGAAAGTCACCCAGTAACATCCTACTTGAGAAAAGTAAAAGTATAAATATTTTTTTTAAAGTCTAAAAGTATTTGGTTTTTAATATACTTAAGTATCAAAAGTAAATGGAATTGCTAAAATATACTTAAGTATCAAAAGTAAAAGTAAATAATTTCACATTCCTTATATTAAGCAGACCAGATGGCACCATTCTCTTGTTTAAAAAAAAATTGTATGGCTAGCCAGGAGCAAACTCCAACGCATTTATTTACAAACGAGGCATGTGTTTAGAGAGTCCGCCAGATCAGAGG
This sequence comes from Oncorhynchus tshawytscha, assembly GCF_018296145.1. Classification (NCBI taxonomy): domain Eukaryota; kingdom Metazoa; phylum Chordata; class Actinopteri; order Salmoniformes; family Salmonidae; genus Oncorhynchus; species Oncorhynchus tshawytscha. The sequence continues at coordinate 2,787 of NW_024605471.1, read as the reverse complement.
CAGTAGGGGTGAGCAGGGATGTTGTCTTGATAAGTGTGTGAATTAGACCATTTTCATGTCCTGCTAAGCATTCAAAATGTAACGAATACTTTTGGGTGTCAGGGGAAATGTATGGAGAAAGAAGAACATTATTTTCCTTAGGAATGTAGTGAAATAAAAGTTGTCAAAAATATAAATAGTAAAGTAGAGATACCCCAAAACACTCTCTAAGCAGTACTTTACTGTAGTATTTTACTGTAAACCATTGAATACCATTTTCCTTTCTTTTTTTTTACGCTGAAGGAGAAAAACGGAAACAAAAAGATCGGATAAGAGCATCACTTAGTGGTGGAAATAAGAAAGACAGGCTGGCCCTTTGCGACAGACTCGACTACTTCACAGCAACAGTCTCTACCAACAACCAGCATGGCTACTGCGTCTGGGAGCACTTGTCAAGAAGGAGAAAGGGGTGAATGCGACGATGGAGGAGGCGACGACAATCGCGACTCAGCACAAGAGACTACTTCGGGAAATGCTTCGCAGAAGAAACCCGTTTGTCTCATAGTGCTTGGCATGGCAGGGTCTGGGAAAACAACTTTTGTGCAGGTAAGCTAAAACGAGCTAATGTTGGCTAACTAACTGTTAGCACTACAGTGGCTGGGTAAGTTAGCTAGATAACGTTACCAGTACGGTGTATGAGAGATAGCTATGCTAGCTCAACCAAACTAAGCACAATTGTATTCTGGAATTTAGTATTTTTCTTGTTTGCTATTTAGTCAAGCAGTTTGGAAACGGTATATTTTAGCTAAGTCACGGACATCTGGGTTCTAACTTAGCTACCTATGCTCATGTTACCTAGCTAGAGCTGACGTTGTTGTTTCTTCACAGCGACTCAATGCTCATCTTCACACCAAGAAGTCTCCTCCATATGTTATCAACCTAGACCCTGCGGTGCATGAAGTTCCTTTCCCAGCCAACATCGGTAAGAAATCATTCAGACCACCATGCATAACCATGCATGTGTCTGGCATCATGTTGATACTGTAATACTTCTTGCCAATCATTAATGTGTTGAATGTTCAGAAAGGTATGTTTTTTCCCCTTGGTATTCTATTGATAGAATTGTAAATATGTTGATATCCCACGACACGATTATTGTATTAGCTAGCTAGCTACCAACCATGGCTAATAAGTAACTGATAGCTGCTTATTGGCCCCTTGTAGATATCCGTGACACAGTGAATTACAAAGAAGTGATGAAGCAATATGGCCTAGGTCCTAATGGAGGAATCGTCACCTCGTTGAATCTCTTTGCTACGAGGTTTGATCAGGTAGGCCCAACTCTCTTTCTGTTATAACAGGACGTGTATTTGACACCTCGACTGTCCAATAGATGTCACTATTATTGCTTGCACAATTTGGATATTATGAATCAAAATCTCCCGTTTTGCCTTCTCAGGTCATGAAATTCATTGAGAAGAAACAGTACAATCACCAGTAAGTATTTTTGAAAGTTAGTAGATGTACTCCTGGTAAGCATAGAAGAAGCATAGTTAGTACAGCATTGTACTGTTGTTTTGCCATCCCCTCTTCTGGTGCGTACCTACCTGCCCTAACCTTTGACCTATGTTTACAGATATGTGTTGATTGACACTCCTGGACAGATAGAAGTGTTCACCTGGTCAGCTTCTGGAACCATCATCACTGAAACTCTGGTGTGTAGTAGTAATGTGTTATAACATTTAGGCCTAAAGATATGACTAACTGCAACATAATTGTGATCTGTTTGATGTGAATGTGTTTCCAGGCCTCTTCCTTCCCCTGTGTGGTGGTCTACGTGATGGACACATCTCGCAGCGTCAATCCAGTCACCTTCATGTCCAACATGCTCTACGCCTGCAGGTCTGACACTGAAGGGAGCACTAGCTACTTTCTGATGGTCAAATAAAACCACAAATTGGTTTGAACAAATTTAATATTTTACATCTAGGCAATTAAAGAACTAGTGTGGTGCTTTTGCTTGTTCACTTTGTGACTGTGTCCCCCCTACCCCCCAGCATCCTGTACAAGACAAAGCTGCCCTTCATTGTCATCATGAACAAGGTAGGAAATGATTGGAACACTTTCATCAAACCACTAACTTGGTAACAGTGAATTACTGAATGAGGGGAAAAAAACTATAGGTCTGTAAGTGTTGACATGCTCAAAGGAAATATGTTTTTTGGGGGGGGATAATAATACAGAGATAACAAACCACAGATTTTGGTACATGTCTGTGTTGTGTGGTTTCAGACAGACATAATCGACCACAGCTTTGCGGTGGAGTGGATGCAGGACTTTGAGGTGTTCCAGGACGCTCTGAACCAGGAGACGTCCTACGTCAGCAACCTGACGCGCTCCATGAGCCTTGTGCTGGACGAGTTCTACTCCAACTTACGGGTATGTGTCTGTCTTTCAATACCGTATGCTACTTCAGTGCACACTTCTGAGAACTAGTATTATTTGTGTGTGAATTTGAGACACTATTCCATGAGTTTTGTGTTGGACTTTTACATCAGTCTAAGGGGAAGTGTTTCTGTGCATTTTTGAGAGGGTTTATCGAGTTTTCCTCTGCTTGGTCACGTCTGTTTCATGTGCAGGTTGTGGGTGTGTCTGCAGTCACAGGCAGCGGATTGGACGCAGTTCTTTGTTCAGGTGGCAGAGGCCGCAAAGGAGTACGAGACGTGAGTGAGGGGGCTGCTCTGCAAACACACCACTGTCTGTAATATTTGTATGACAATTAATTGTTTTGTGTTATTCAGGGATTAT
>NW_024605470.1:0-4730 GCF_018296145.1 Oncorhynchus tshawytscha | reverse complement strand
GAATATTTTTACTCTATTAGTAGTAGTATACAGTGCAAAACGTTTGACCCAAGTTAAACAATTAAAAGACAATGCTACCAAATACTAATTGAGTGTATGTAAACTTCTGACCCACTGAGAATGTGATGAAAGAAATCAAAGATGAAATGAATAATTCTACTATTATTCTGACATTTCACATTCTTAAAATAAAGTGGTGATCCTAACTGTCCTAAAACAGGGAATTATTACGAGGATTAAATGTCAGGAATTGTGAAAAACTGAGTTTAAATGTATTTGGCTAAGGTGTACGTAAACATCCGAATTCAACTGTATGTTTATGCAACATTTCAGTCGTTTTTTTGTTGATAAATTTGCCTAATTTTATTTTTTTTCACTGTTTTTGCTTTGTCTTTATGGGTTATTGTGTGTAGATTAGGGTTGCACATTGGGGAATATTCAGGGGTGGAAACTTTCCTTGGGAATTAACGGGATTGGCGGGAATATATGGGAATTAACGGAAATACATGCAAATTAATATTAATATCATTTAAATGTAGATGTTTTTTGCATTGGATATATATACCATATCATATGGAGACAGAAAAATAAACCTTTTACCTTATCATAAGTAAATCCTTCCATTAGAAATAAAAAATACAATTTAGTTACGAATTGAACTTTAATTAAATGAGTTGACTCTTCACATGGTGTCACATCTGCTCCCACTCTTCTCTCCCTTGGGGCTTGAGCGCGCCAGGCTCCCCTGCATCACGCACTCCTTTCATCAATTACACACACCTGCCTCCCCTGTCACACACTTCAGCAATATTGGACTCACCTGGACTCACTCATCATCTGTTTATTACCTCCCCTATGTTTGTCAGTTCCCCTGCTCTGTTCCCTGCTGATACAGGGCAGCAGGGTAGCCTAGTGGTTAGAGCGTTGGACTAGGAACTGAAAGGTTGCAAGTTCAAATCCCAGAGCTGACAAGGTACAAATTCTTCTGCTCCTGAACAGGAAGTTAACCCACTGTTCCTAGGCCATCATTGAAAATAAGAATTTGTTCTTAACTGACTTGCCTAGTGAAATAAGAATTGATTGTTTTTGTCTGTATTACTAGTTTGCTGACGCTGTTCCTGTCTCGTTCCATATCCGTTCGTTATTAAATGTTTGACTCCCCGTACCTGCTTTGTTTCTCCAGCTTCAACTCATGTGAGAGAATGCATCAGCCATCACACAAAGCATCGGGGAGTACTGGCATTCCAGCTGTTATGGTGGCATCGGCTCTGGGTCGCCACCGATGGAACCGGGGGTGCCAAGCCAGCTCGTCGGGTTTCCATGCCCTAGCTGGCTCGAGAGGTTTCCTTGCCCCGGTTGGCTTGGTTGGCGCCCATTCCACGTCGGGCCTCAGCCGGATCGTCAGTTCTTGTTCGCCCTGCCGGTCCTGGAGTTTTTTTGTTTTGTTTTTTGTTTTGTTGTTGAGTCGGGGTGGATTCTGCCGCCGATAGAACTGGGGGTGCCTAAGCCATCCCATCGGGCTTTTACGCCCTGCCTGGCTCGAGAGGTTTCCATGTCTCGGTTGGCTCGGCGACCTCCCATCCCACGTCTCTCTCCACTGGATCACCGGGCTCACTCGCTGCAGCAGAATCGACAGGCGTCTTGCCTAAAGTCGGATTGTCCATTCTTTATTAAATGTTTTACTCCCCATGCCTGCTTCATCTCTTCAGCATCAACTCATGTGACACATGGGATGATTTCACTGACAAACAAAATAAAGGGAATATTGAATGATCCCCAATAAACCATCGAATCTCCCAAAAACATTTTCAACAAACATCGGTAAAATTATACATACTTCGGTAAAAGGTATAGAAACTAAAGCTTTGGTTGTCTTCCTCTCAGGCTTCCATGTCTTCTCCCTTGACCTCCTCAATGTCCACCTCTTGAACATCAGACTCATCTTCACTGTCACTTTTTTCACCAATTTTCCAACCCTTGTATTGGTCAGCCTGTTGCATGCCTTGGTGTGTTTGTTCCCAAATAAGGACCAGTTGCGCTCTGAGGCGGCTGATGTTGGTGGGATTTGGAGGATGATGGAGGCAACAGGGGGAAAGAGCCTCAGATCCACAAAGTCCCTTCCACCAGGTGGCTGATGAGATAAGTTGGCACCACTGCCACATTGTATCTCCATCCCAAAGCCCTTGCTTGGAAGTGTACTTTGCCAGACTGCCAAGAACCTTGACCGTATTCAGGCCAACGTGGCGAGACAAGGTAGTGATGACACCATAGGCCTTGTTGATCTCTGGACCAGACAGGATGCTCTTGCCAGCATACATGGGGTCTGATATGTACGCTGTGGCGTGTATGGGCTTCAGGCAGAAGTCTTTTTGATGTATTTCACAACTGCAGTTCCCTCTGCTTAGAGCAACAGTGAAGTGGGCAGGGCAGTATGGATTTCTTCTCTTACATCTGCAAGCAGAGCCTGAACATCAGACAGGGTGGCAATGTATCCCTCAATCTGTGCAATGGCTACTGCAATAGGTTTCAGGAGTATCAGGATGCTTACCACTCTCTCCCAAAATATATCATCCAGGAGGATCCTCTTTGTGGGGCTGTCCTTATCGGCAGACTGTGATATGGCCATTTCTTGGAGAGATTCCTTCCCCTCCAGGAGACTGTCAAACATGATGACAGCACCACCCCAATGGGTGTTGCTGGGCAGCTTCAATGTGGTGCTCTTATTCTTCTCACTTTGCTTGGTGAGGTAGATTGCTGCTATAACTTGATTACCCTTCACATACCTAACCATTTCCTTGGCTCTCTTGTAGAGTGTATCCATTGTTTTTAGTGCCATGATGTCCTTGAGGAGCAGATTCATTGCATGAGCAGCACAGCCACTGGGTGTAATGTGAGGGTAGGGCTCCTCCACTTTAGACCAAGCAACCTTCATGTTCGCAATATTGTCTGTCACCAGTGCAAATACAGTACCTTCTATGGTCCAAGGTCATTGATGACTGCCTTCAGCTCACCTGCAATGTAGAGACCAGTGTGTCTGTTGTCCCTTGTGTCTGCGCTCTTGTAGAATACTGGTTGAGGTGTGGAGATTATGTAGTTAATTATTCCTTGCCCACGAACATTCAACCACACATAAGAGGTGATTGCAATACAGTCTGCTTTCTCTATGATTTGCTTGACCTTCACTTGAACTCTGTTGAACTCTGCATCCAGCAAATGAGTAGATAAAGCATGTCTGGTTGGAGGGGTGTATGCTGGGTGAAGAACATTCAGAAATCCCTTCCAATACACATTGCCTGTGAGCATCAGAGGTGAACCAGTTGCATACACCGCTCGAGCAAGACATTCATCAGCATTTCTCTGACCATAAGCTGTTGCTATCGATAATGTGCCTGATTCTTCATTTGCACATCGAATAGAAGTAGAGGGATTTTTGTCAGAGGTTGCTTGTTGTGAGCGCTGAGGGAACTTTATGCACTTGGCCAGATGATTCTGCATCTTTGTTGCATTCTTCACATATGATTTGGCACAGTATTTGCAAATGTACACAGCTTTTCCTTCTATATTAGCTGCAGTGAAATGTCTCCACACATCAGATTAGATCAGCATTTTCCAGTAAAGATTAGACAAAAATGTGTAAAAAAATCAAATACAATTCCATGTACAGATAAATAGTTAAGCAGTTAGATTAAACAACTCCTTTGTAAGATATATATTTTTAAATGAAACATGTATGGAAACAGGTGAATTAACACTCCTCAGTAAGCAAGTTAAAACCCACATGGTAGCAAAAACTAACTAGCAGAAATTAACAAGTTAGAAATGATTTAAACACACTTTGCTGTATGCTACTATTTACTAGTTAACAAAAACAAAAGAAAGGCATATAAAATATATTCACCCCACCCAGTATTGTAATCAAAGTTTACTAGAAAGCATGTAGTCTTTGGCTTAGACAGTGTAGTAGTGTGGGTTCAGTAGCATCTCATTAGTGTGTAAGGTCTTGGAAATCAGCAGTACATGTGATGGAAAAGTGCACTGCACATGTGATGGAAGAATGCACTGTTTCCGACCCTTTGCAACCCTAGTGTAGATTGATGAGGGGGAAAAAATATTCAATACATTTTAGAATAAGGCTATAACATAAGAAAATGCGGAAAAAGCAATGTGGTCTGAATACTTTCCAAATGCAACATCATCTACAAAGGTGAACAGATGAGAGATGTAACTGAATCGCTGAACATTTTCCCCTGTGATTAGTGTCTTATAGTCCACATGATGGCACTAAAAAGGATTCTCTATCAAGACTTGACATAAATGAAAAAGATTCTCCAAACAATGTCAAAATAGAAATAAGGTAACAACAAAACAGGAATAGCTGAATAGCTAGGGTTGGGGTCGGGGTTATGGTTAGGGTTAGGGTTGGGGTCTGGGTTAGGGTTAGGGTTGGGGTTAGGTTTAGGGTTATGGTTTGGGTCAGGGTTGGGGTTAGAGTTGGGGTTGGGGTTAGGGTTGGGGTTAGGGTTTGGGTAAGGGTTGGGGTTGGGGTTGGGGTAGGGTTGGGGTTAGGGTTGGGGTTGGGGTTAAGGTTAGGGTTGAACCAGGATGTGGACATGAAGCTATGGTTTGGATTAGGGTTGAGAATAGAGTTAGGGATGAACCAGCATGTGGTAATGAAGCTATGCTTAGGGTTAGGGTAAAGTCCAATACATGTCATAAATATTATTAGCATT
>NW_024605469.1:0-4729 GCF_018296145.1 Oncorhynchus tshawytscha | reverse complement strand
ATTTGACTCCACACCCACGACACCCGGAGCATTACACTAACTCTGGTTAGAAAAGCAAAATCGACATACAGTACTTCTTGAATTGTGTATCTGAGAGTCATTTAAATCCAGCTAACTTCTGGAAAGTGGTCAAATCTTTTAAACAAAACTCCACTCCCCCTTATTGCTCCGGAAGGTTATTACAGCCTCCGTTCCCATAATAGACTAAATATAAATGTGTGGTGCTTTTAACACTATCAGCCACGAGACCCCAGCTAAAAATAGGCTTTCCATTTATCTGATTGTCCAGCCCTTATAATTAGCCTCACAATGACGTGTTTTACCATTTTCTTTTACAAAAATGGTTGCATTCTAAGGTCAAAAGCAAAACCTGATAAAAATGAATTTATATGAATGCTGTAAGTACAGAAATGGTTTTACTCCCTGGAAATTAATAGCCAACTAGTCAGTGACAACTGTGTGAGTTTGTAGTTTGTGGCAGCGACTATGTGAGCTTATTATAAACACGATGTCCTGGGATTTTCTATGATCTTGTATGTAGAAGAACCCCTTACCTTCTAATGGCTCTTGTGTAGCTTGTGAGCATCATAGAGCAAAACATATTACGTGTGTGTTCGTGAGAGTCTCAGTGATTCATAGATAGCATTTAATAATTTGTAGCTCAAACCAGACTCTAACAGACATTTTTGTAAAAAGTCCTGCCCAGGGCCCTTCCCGAGATACGCCCTTGTCTCACAAACAACGCTCTAGCTCAGCCCCCGTTAATCACACAGAAGTGTGTAGCTCAAAGACAATGTTTAAAGTGGTTAGAAGTCCAAAACGCACCAGCGTTACAGTGGTACTCATTTGGTTAATAAACATTATGCCTCAGCTGGCCACCTATTTGAAATTAATTGTTTCTGAAAATTCCTCTAATTCCACTAGAGGGAGTCTTTTATTCAACTTGAATCATAGTGTAGAGAATGATATACTGTACTCCTAGACACACATTCTTTATTTTCATTCCAACCGTTTTATGTCTATGATGTACTAAGTGCCTTGCGAAGATCGATGTAAAAAAAATCCATAGGGGCTGATTCACTTGATCCCTTCTTACTACAGCTCTCTGCTCTACTAAATGTTGAATCTTTAACCTGTATTTTTAACTTGATGATTGTTTCTTGTGTTATCCATAAGATCTGGAAAGCGGCACACGTCCTGCCCCTACACAGATCCTTCTGACTTACAGTGGTTCCTCAATTAAAAGTTTTGAGTTCATGCCGCGCCGCGTCCATTTGTGATGAGGTGGTAAATTGTGGTAAATTGCTGATGGGTGGTCCCGGAGTTGATTACACTGACATGTGGACTGGCGATTTAAAAAAAATAGGCACGTGGGCTTTTGGTTTCTCTCCTTCTAAAAACCTGCAGAAATAATTATAAATAGCAAACTGGCTTTATTTACCACAGTGTGAAAGAGTGATATAAAGTGAGTTTCTGAAACATGGAGTCCTTCTTTGCTGATGTGAAGAAGAAACTGAATGAAACTGAATGAAAGAGAGTCCAGCGAGGATAGGGAGGGGACAAAGGTTTCCCATATTTTCAAAACATTTATTTATAAAATGTACTAGTTTATTTAGGCAATTTAATATATTTGTTTAGGCTTGTCCTATTTAGTAGGCTATTTCGCAGCATAAAGCTACATTTGTCAGCATATTGCTGAGTGACTCACTCATCCGTGGCTTTGGATCAAAATATAATGTGGATAAAGAGTAACTTGTCTAACAGAACAGAGAGGTGTTCTTAAATTGAAGTCTCTCAAACATAATCCAGGTAGATTCAGGAATTCCCAGGGTAGCTGTTTAGGCCCCTTGCTTTTTCAATCTTTACTAACGACATGCCACTGGGTCAATGTATGCAAATTACTCAACACTACTCAACACAAATTACTCAACAAATTACACATCGGTTACTACAGCAACTGAAAAGACTGCAACACTTAAAGAGCTGCAGTTCATTTCAGAATGGGAAGCAAGGAAGAAACTAGTCCTACATATTTCTAAAACTAAATGCATTGTATTTGGGACAAATCCTTCACTAAACCCTAAACTTCAACTACATCTCAAAATGAATAATGTGGAAATTTAGCCAGTTGAGGTGACTAAACTGCTTGGAGTAACCCTGAGGGGCGGCAGGGTAGCCTCGTGGTTAGAGCGTTGGACTGGTTGCAAAATGGTTGCAAGTTCAAATCACTGAGCTGACAATGTACAAATCTATCGTTCTGCCCCTGAACAGGCAGTTAACCCACTGTTCCTAGGCCGTCATTGAAAATAAGAATTTGTTCTTAACTGACTTGCCTAGTTAAATAAAGGTAACAATACTTTTTAAAAATGGAAATTGTCATGGTCAAAACGCATTGATACAAGATAGCTAAGTTAGGGAGAAGTCTGTCCATAATAAAGTGCTACTCTGCCTTCTTAACAACACTATCAACAAGGCAGGTCCTACAGGCCCTAGTTTTGTCACACCTAGACTACTGTTCAGGAGTGTGGCCTTGGCAGCAGGTAATGGGGATCCCTAATAATTACAAATACAAAAATAGAGGCCTCTAGTGGCCAAAAGGCTGTTTTAGCATAGGCAGAGCCATTGAGGACATCCATCATTTTAATGTAGTCAACTGGGTGGGACGTACAACTTCATTAGCTGATCCCTCCTGTTGTCCCTGTCATCAGGAGGGATCAGCCAATCGTGAAGAAGAAAATTGACTAATTCTGCCTCAATGGTGCTGCCCATGCTGTCACAGACACCACAATGGCACAGATACAATGATGAGATCTATGAGATGGCCTGCCATGGAGCAGGTCTCCCAGTGACCTCTCATTGGAACTCTTGACCTGTCCGTCGCCACCTTTGACCTGGCTTACCTGGCCACAGGCCAAGATCTTCAGACAGGTGGATTATATTTCAGCCGAAGAGTACAACACTGGACTATAAACTGGACACTTTTCCCCAACATGGTGTTGTCTTATTGCATGACATATAAGAGCCCTATTCCAGCCAACCATGTCATGCTTGCAATGTTTGTGTAATTAGCAAATATTTGTTATTATTGTGTTATAATTACGTGTGCCAGTAAACTATTGATATGGCCCTCTTTTGTGCTTTGCATATTGTTAGCGGGTTCTATTAGTTTACCCATTACATTAATGATCTTAGAGTTTTCAGTCATGTCATGTGGTATCCCCATAACATAGGATGTTATTGGAGCTAAACGGGCCTCTGCCTCCAGAACCACTAAAAGACTACAAAGAGTTGCAGCGGTTCCTCACTTCCATGTCAGACTTACTTAATTGTCATAGTGTAGCGTGGTTCGTTCTGCGTTGTGTACTTTTAATTAGGACGCTGACACAACTGGAGTCTGCTAGTTGAATTATTTTTATTTGCCCTGCACACGAAGTAACAACACACAATACTTTAGCCCTTGGCGCAGTCACAGCTCTCCGGCACCTTGCTATGCCGAAGGTCAGGCAAAAGAGACCGTCAAAAGAAATAACAGGTGCTGCGTGCACACATTCAACAGCACACCATACAATACAAGAAAATGATATAGAACATAATTTGGACAAAATAAAAGACATACCTGCACACGAAGAAACAACACACAATACTTTAGCCCTTGGCGCAGTCACAGCTCTCCGGCACCTGCGCATGCACATGGACACTCACAAACACTGTCCCAAGAACTCACAAGTTAACATAGGTACCCTAGTTAGCGAGCTCGGTGAAACTTGTCAACGTAAATCTTTATATTGTCCACATTGTAACAAATTTATGGTAGCATAACAGTATATTGTGTAACATTACGACGGTTTTATATTAAACAATTTCGGAGCCAAGGACAACATACCTTGCTATGCCGAAGGTCCGGCAAAAGAGAACAATAAGGTGGTACGGAAATATCAGATAACCCGCGATGGGCCAAACCAAAATATACAAAACGTTTACAATCACATGTATGTACAATATTGATATGAAAAAGTGTTTGTACACCAAAGAATAACATTAGCTATGCAGCTGTAATTAAATTTAAAAAAACACACTGAATTATTATTATTATCAAATTATTAACATCCCCTCTTGACCTGGCCTATTTGAAATGGTCCTTGTGTGCAACTTGGTGCATAATCTAGGGGAACAACATCACACTGCTACAATAGCACAGGCTCAAATACATCATACAAATATTATTTTTGCTTTACAAAATCTTTTGAATCACATCATTTTGTTTATGAAAATGTAATTTGTGAATGAACTTGTCTTTTCACCCTGTGAATCCTTTCCAACTGTTGTTTCAAACAGAGGCTGCATGACACCACAAGAAGGTTTACTTGTCTTATATTGTTCAAATGTATCATTAAATTATGAGCAATGGTAGAAGAAAATCTGCAAATTGCAGTACTACTCCTACATGTTGCATTTTCATATTTTATTTTATTTTATCAGTCTTATCCTGTGCATACATTTGAATATTTTCATACTGGTCCCCCATAGTAATCGAACCCATAACCCTGGCGTTGCAAGCACCATGCTCTACCAACTGAACCACATGGGACCCTTACATGTTCTACTTACATGAATTTGACTGTGGTGTGGCCCCTTCTGTTGGACATGGACAAACAAACACCAAAGACATGTATTGATCAGCCTTTTGTTTGATATAATCTGTGTCTAAATCAGACAAACACACACATAT
>NW_024605468.1:0-4728 GCF_018296145.1 Oncorhynchus tshawytscha | reverse complement strand
ACACACGCCTTTGGTGTTACCAGAGCTGCAATTGGTACTTAAGGGGAACGTTCACCCAGCCCCCTCACAGGAATATGAATTGATCACCAGTTCTTTATTTTCTAATGTCATTTTGAGTCTCTCTCCTTCGTTCTCACTTTCTCTCTCCTTCTCTCTCTCACCTTAGTTCTCTCTCTTTCCTTCATTCTCTCTCTCTCCTCTCTCTGTCTCTCTTTCCTTCTCTCTCTATCCTTCTCTCTCTCTCTCTCTCTCTCTCTCTCTCTCTCTCTACCTTCTCTCTCTTCTTCTCTCTCTATCATTCTCTCTCTCTCTCTCTCTCTCTCTCTACCTTCTCTCTCTATATATTTCCTTCTCTCTCTCTCTTTCTTTCCTTCTCTCTCTACCTTCTCTCTCTCTACATTCTCTCTCTCTCCCTCTCTACCTTCTCTCTCTCTCTCCTCTCTCTCTCCTTTATCTCTCCTCTCTCTCCTCTCTCTCTCTCCTTCTCTCTCTCTCTCTCTCTGTGGACTATCTTTATATTTCTTACAAACTGTCTTCAATGTCCTCCTCACTCTTCTCCTCTACCATTCTTACTGATGTTCTGCATCTGTCATCCTGTCACTCCTGTCACTCCTGTCATGGAAATGAGAGTTTGCCTTCATCAAGAGTGTGATGTATTCAGTAATTTACTGTTCGAGACCGAATAGAGACCGATTGAAGAGTGCCGGGAGACCGATTGGAGACTGATTGGAGACTGATTGGAGACTGATTGGATACTGATTGGAGACTGCATGGAGACTGATTGGAGACTGATTGGAGACCGATTGGAGACTGATTGGAGACTGATTGGAGACTGATTAGAGACTGATTGGAGACTGATTGGAGACTGATTGGAGACTGATTGGAGACCGATTGGAGACTGATTGGAGACTGATTGGAGACTGATTGGAGACTGATTGGAGACTGATTAGAGACTGATTGGAGACTGATTGGAGACTGATTGGAGACTGATTGGAGACTGATTGGAGACTGATTGGAGACTGATTGGAGACTGATTGGAGACCGATTGGAGACTGATTGGAGACTGATTGGAGACTGATTGGGGACTGATTGGAGACTGATTAGAGACTGATTGGGACTGATTGGGGACTGATTGGAGACCGATTGGAGACTGATTGGAGACTGATTGGAGACCGATGGAGACCGATTGGGGACCGATTAGAGACTGATTGGAGACTGATTGGAGACTGATTGGAGACTGATTGGAGAATGTGTCATGACGTTGCCCTCTTCGGGTACAGCAAGCCCCATCCCCCTCTCCCTGCCCCCCCGGCCTCCTTCAACTAGGCTACTGTGGTCAGAGAGAGTTGTCGTAAATTCCTTGGAGGAGATGATCTCCTCATGGCCACAGTATAGAGACAGAATGAAGTTTCATAGAGAACAAAGGAATTTCTTCCACCTCACAGAACTTGAGGTCCGAAAACATTTATGTTTTGGAGAAGGTACAAAAGATTGTTGAAGTAATTGTTGTATAAGATGAATGAGTGAAGATGATACTTTTTGTAAAATTGTGTAATGTGATTTTGGACTGTTTAATGAAAGAAACTCCAATTCCCTTTGGAGTTGAACTAAATCAGAGGACCGCCCATGAGCCCAGTTAGAATCAGGCATCCTGGGACAGGCCCTTTTCTGCGACTCCTGAATAAAATACCAACTTTGAGAAATTCTCACCAGACCATGTTTTTGAGAAGGTTGAGACAATTGCTGAATCTTTTAACAATCCCACGTGGTTAAACTCTTAGACTATCGATACCGACAGAATAAGAACAAGTCTTTGATATTAATTTTAGTTTGCAGCTAGCAATTTGGTATCATTGAACACGAAGAACGACAACCGCCGAGACATCCATTCTACAACAACATGAATTAATGTCACTCTGAACTACCCCCTCTAACCACGACAGAGAGAGAGAGAGAGAGAGAGAGAGAGAGAGAGAGGACTGTCCAACAGAAACAAACTTTTCAACACCGATCAAGACGACACACTGAGCGTAAATATTGCAATTGTTCCCGAATGAGTGAGCGTTCATGTGCAAAGGATTAGTATTTCAATTGTTATAATTATCAACTCTGTAGTGACTTCTCAGTCGACCCCCACTCCCCTTTCTGTCCACCAAGCCGCCATGCCGGTTTAGCCCACTAGGGGCACATTCCCCTATAATTTCTTGTAACCATGTTTACTTTGTTTGTTTGTTTATGCATTTCTGTGAATTACTTAGTTAATAAATAATGATTTAAGACAATTGATGTATGGATGACTCATAGTGAAGACTGGGTTCGTGCAGATAACAGACCATTCAAGACGTTTGGAATGAGACTAACGTGAGGTAAATAATTAATTAATTCGAAGACTAATTGATCAGATATAAAATATCTGAACAGTTATATTAGGAAATTACAACTTTGTAATCTGAATATTTTCCTTGGTGCCCCGACTTCCTTGTTAATTACAGTTACATTATTAATCAGTTACTAATAGTAATTACAGAGAATCTTTGAAAATCAGTCTTCATTTAATGATAGTAAAGACACGACAACTGCGTGGAGACTGATTGGAGTCTGCATGGAGACTATTGGAGACTGTTTGAGACTGATTGGAAACTGCATGGAGACCGATTGGAGACTGCAGGGAGACCGATTGAAGAATGATTGGAGACTGATTGGAGACTGTTGAAGACTGTTTGTAGGCTGATTGGAGACTGCATGGAGAATGATTGGAGACTGATTGGAGACTACATGGAGACTGATTGGAGACTGGTTGGAGACTGATTTGAGAATGATTGGAGGCTGCATGGAGACTGATTGGAGACAGATTGGAGACTACATGGAGACTGGTTGGAGACTGCATAGAGACTGATTGGAGACTGATTGGAGGCTGCATGGACACTGATTGGAGACTGATTGGAGACAGATTGGAGACTGTATGGAGACTGATTGAAGACTGCATGGAGACTGATTGGAGCCTTATTGGAGACTGATTGGAGACTGCATGGAGACTGATTGGAGCCTTATTGGAGACTGATTGGAGACTGATTGGAGACTGTATGTAGACTGATTGGAGACTGCATGGAGACTGATTGGAGACTGATTGGAGGCTGCATGGAGATTGATTGGAGACTGATTGGAGACTGATTGGAGGCTGCATGGAAGATAGGTCCTTTGGAGATGTTCATATTAAAACAGTATCTTGTTCCCAACCCCAAGTTTGAGAACCACTGCTCTAAACTCTCTCTCTGCTTGCTTCCTCTCACAATATCTACTCTGCTTACTCCTGCATGCAGCATAGCCTGCCTCAACCTCACCACTGAGCACCACATCACTGTCCAGTTCAGTAACTCTCTGTAAAGCAAAGGTATTATGAGAATTTAGTGTTATGAGAATTTACCTCATTTGCACTCACTGTATATAGATTGTTATTTTGTTCTACTGTATTATTGACTATGTTTTGTTTATTCCATGTGTAACTCTGTGTTGTTGTATGTGTCGAACTGTTTTGCTTTATCTTGGCCAGGTCACAGTTGCAAATGAGAACTTGTTCTCAACTAACCTACCTGGTTAAATAAAGGTGAAAAAAACATATATATATATATATATATATTTAAATAGTAGTGTATTTCTTAATCTCCGTTTAACGTTAGCTTCTTACTTCATCCTTCTAGCTTACTAGCCAGAGCCCTTCACCTTCTCTGCCGGCAGCTAGCCACTAGACTGACTGACATACTGTACGCATCAGTAACTATTTACCAGCTGTCACTCATTCTCAGAGAGCTGGATTTAGTTTATTTGGGTCTGTAGACACGGCAGGAGTCACAGTCTGCCATCTCGCAAAACACACTGTCAGCAGTGTCTCTAGTTGTCTACTTGAACTAACTTCCTAGCCGGGTTAGTTCATCTCACGTCTCAGGCCCACAGCCTGTGCCTCGAAAAGGCGGAGTTAGACATTTCAGAGGGTGGTGAAAGGCAAATCCAGGAGGCAGGTGAACATAACGAACAACCCACTTGTTGTTCGCGAAGAAGCAGGCGTGATTAGAACTCAGTCAGATCAAGAATCTAAGCGTTCTGATCTTTGATCAACGCTGGGATATATATATATATATTTTCAAATTATAAAAGATTCACCGAGGTCCTGACCTTGGTGTCCTCATATGAAGTTACGGCCATGGGGACAGGTGTGTCATCGTGACAATGACCACACGAGTAGGCCGTCATTGTAAATAAGAATGTGTTCTTAACTGACTTGCCTAGTTAAATAAAGGTGAAATAAAAATAATTTAAATGACAAATTAAATGAAGAGCAGCTGCTCACCGAATTCCGACACCGCCAAAACACCAGCTATTCTAGTCATAGTCAATCATCAGCCATGTCAGTTCTCCGATGGCCATCTGGTGTTATCAATGTACCACCTTGAAAAATTAAAAACAGCCCATCTATCATGTATCCAAGTGCATTTTTTAATTTTTTAAAAATTGTACCTTTATTTAAACAGGCCAGTCAGTTAAGAACAAATTCTTATTTTCAATGACGGCCTAGGAACAGTAGGTTAACTGCCTGTTCAAAACGACAGATTAGTACCTAGTCAGCTCGGGGGTTTGAACTTACAACCTTCCGGTTCCTAATCCAACTCTCTAACCACTAGGCTACCCTTCTTCATGAAGGAATGAAGAAAATAAATATGAACAGATGCTCCA
>NW_024605467.1:0-4726 GCF_018296145.1 Oncorhynchus tshawytscha | reverse complement strand
GTGAATCTGTTATCAAATCAAATCAAATCAAATCAAATCAAATTTTATTTGTCACATACACATGGTTAGCAGATGTTAATGCGAGTGTAGCGAAATGCTTGTGCTTCTAGTTCCGACAATGCAGTAATAACGAACAAGTAATCTAACTAACAATTCCAAAAAACTACTGTCTTATACACAGTGTAAGGGGATAAAGAATATGTACATAAGGATATATGAATGAGTGATGGTACAGAGCAGCATAGGCAAGATACAGTAGATGATATCGAGTACAGTATATACATATGAGATGAGTATGTAAACCAAGTGGCATAGTTAAAGTGGCTAGTGATACATGTATTACATAAGGATGCAGTCGATGATATAGAGTACAGTATCTACGTATGCATATGAGATGAATAATGTAGGGTAAGTAACATTATATAAGG
The DNA here is from genome assembly GCF_018296145.1 of Oncorhynchus tshawytscha. NCBI lineage: Eukaryota > Metazoa > Chordata > Actinopteri > Salmoniformes > Salmonidae > Oncorhynchus > Oncorhynchus tshawytscha. Next base: position 4,298 of record NW_024605467.1, on the reverse strand, counting down.
TAGTATTGTTTAAAGTGGCTAGTGATATATTTACATCATTTCCCATCAATTCCCATTATTAAAGTGGCTGGAGTAGAGTCAGTGTCATTGACAGTGTGTTGGCAGTAGCCACTCAATGTTAGTGGTGGCTGTTTAACAGTCTGATGGCCTTGAGATAGAAGCTGTTTTTCAGTCTCTCGGTCCCAGCTTTGATGCACCTGTACTGACCTCGCCTTCTGGATGACAGCGGGGTGAACAGGCAGTGGCTCGGGTGGTTGATGTCCTTGATGATCTTTATGGCCTTCCTGTAGCATCGGGTGGTGTAGGTGTCCTGGAGGGCAGGTAGTTTGCCCCCGGTGATGCGTTGTGCAGACCTCACTACCCTCTGGAGAGCCTTACGGTTGAGGGCGGTGCAGTTGCCATACCAGGCGGTGATACAGCCCGCCAGGATGCTCTCGATTGTGCATCTGTAGAAGTTTGTGAGTGCTTTTGGTGACAAGCCGAATTTCTTCAGCCTCCTGAGGTTGAAGAGGCGCTGCTGCGCCTTCCTCACGATGCTGTCTGTGTGAGTGGACCAATTCAGTTTGTCTGTGATGTGTATGCCGAGGAACTTAAAACTTGCTACCCTCTCCACTACTGTTCCATCGATGTGGATGGGGGTGTTCCCTCTGCTGTTTCCTGAAGTCCACAATCATCTCCTTAGTTTTGTTGACGTTGAGTGTGAGGTTATTTTCCTGACACCACACTCCGAGGGCCCTCACCTCCTCACTGTAGGCCGTCTCGTCGTTGTTGGTAATCAAGCCTACCACTGTTGTGTCGTCCGCAAACTTGATGATTGAGTTGGAGGCGTGCGTGGCCACCCAGTCGTGGGTGAACAGGGAGTACAGGAGAGGGCTCAGAACGCACCCTTGTGGGGCCCCAGTGTTGAGGATCAGCGGGGAGGAGATGTTGTTGCCTACCCTCACCACCTGGGGGCGGCCCGTCAGGAAGTCCAGTACCCAGTTGCACAGGGCGGGGTCGAGACCCAGGGTCTCGAGTTTGATGACGAGCTTGGAGGGTACTATGGTGTTGAATGCCGAGCTGTAGTCGATGAACAGCATTCTCACATAGGTATTCCTCTTGTCCAGATGGGTTAGGGCAGTGTGCAGTGTGGTTGAGATTGCATCGTCTGTGGACCTATTTGGGCGGTAAGCAAATTGGAGTGGGTCAAGGGTGTCAGGTAGGGTGGAGGTGATATGGTCCTTGACTAGTCTCTCAAAGCACTTCATGATGACGGATGTGAGTGCTACGGGCGGTAGTCGTTTAGCTCAGTTACCTTAGCTTTCTTGGGAACAGGAACAATGGTGGCCCTCTTGAAGCATGTGGGAACAGCAGACTGGTATAGGGATTGGTTGAATATGTCCGTAAACACACCGGCCAGCTGGTCTGCGCATGCTCTGAGGGCGCGGCTGGGGATGCCGTCTGGGCCTGCAGCCTTGCGATGGTTAACACGTTTAAATGTCTTACTCACTTCGGCTGCAGTGAAGGAGAGACCGCATGTTTTCGTTGCAGGCCGTGTCAGTGGCACTGTATTGTCCTCAAAGCGGGCAAAAAAGTTATTTAGTCTGCCTGGGAGCAAGACATCCTGGTCCGTGACTGGGCTGGGTTTCTTCCTGTAGTCCGTGATTGACTGTAGACCCTGCCACATGCCTCTTGTGTCTGAGCCGTTGAATTGAGATTCTACTTTGTCTCTGTACTGGCGCTTAGCTTGTTTGATAGCCTTGCAGAGGGAATAGCTGCACTGTTTGTATTCAGTCATGTTACCAGACACCTTGCCCTGATTAAAAGCAGTGGTTCGTGCCTTCAGTTCCACACGAATGCTGCCATCAATCCACGGTTTCTGGTTAGGGAATGTTTTAATCGTTGCTATGGGAACGACATCTTCAACGCACGTTCTAATGAACTCGCACACCGAATCAGCGTATTCGTCAATGTTGTTGTCTGACGCAATACGAAACATCTCCCAGTCCACGTGATGGAAGCAGTCTTGGAGTGTGGAGTCAGCTTGGTCAGACCAGCGTTGGACAGACCTCAGCGTGGGAGCTTCTTGTTTTAGTTTCTGTCTGTAGGCAGGGTACCCTGATGGTTGCTGATATTTCCAGACACTTTTTCGGTCTTACCTGAGGAATTGTATCATTTATATCAGAATGGCCATATTCTGAGGCCAGTTTATTGCTCATTAAATGACGATTTACTACTATTTTCCCATTGAAGGCCATATTGAGGTTAAACCAATGACTGGAGTTTTTAATTGATTAAAACAAATGACTATTGAAAGTGCAGGACAGTATCGTGGTTTTACTGGTCTCTGTGGTGATTTTAGGAGGCTGTTCCTATTTCTACTTTTTCCCCATACTCTTTAACCCGATACCCAGTTACTGTGCTGAAGTCAGGATTGCCGAGCGGTCTCAGGTTGCAGTCTCCCATGGAGGTGTGGGTTCAAAGTGGGCCATTCCCACTTCTGACAGTTGTTTATCGCCTCTCATGCAGGAGTCATGCTGCTTTGCATTAAGATGGTGAAATAACAACTTCACACAGTAAAGTATCAATTTATAATAATCCCTCTCAAATGCAAAACTTCTGGAGCTGAGCAAAGATCAAAGAAAATAAGAAAAAAGCCGTACTTAATAACAAATGAATGAGGGGAACATTTAATGTGATTGCATTATAATGAAATACTACATTATATTTCAGTTATTATTAAATTATAATAAGAAAAAATACTTTTATCTCCCTCACCAACTTTAAACATCTGCTATCTGAGCAGCTAACCGATCGCTGCAGCTGTACATAGTCAATCGGTAAATAGCCCACCCAATTTACCTACCTCATCCCCATACTGTTTTTATTTATTTACTTTTCTGCTCTTTTGCACACCAGTATCTCTACCTGCACATGACCATCTGATCATTTATCACTCCAGTGTTAATCTGCTAAATTGTAAATATTCGCCTACCTCCTCATGCCTTTTGCACACAATGTATATAGACTCTTTTTTTCTACTGTGTTATTGACTTGTTTACTGTTTACTCCATGTGTAACTCTGTGTTGTCTGTTCACACTGCTATGCTTTATCTTGGCCAGGTCGCAGTTGAAAATGAGAACTTGTTCTCAACTAGCCTACCTGGTTAAATAAAGGTGAAATAAATAAAAATAAAAATTTTTTGTTGCTGTAAGCTATGCCTACTGGCCCATTCACTGCTAACAAGCCTGTTTTCTGTCACAGTTGTCGTGGCTGAGTGGTTAAGGCGATGGACTAGAAATCCATTGGGATCTTCCTGCGCAGTTTTGAAACCTGCCATCAATGAAAATGTATTTTTCTTGATCCCTCCGGAGGTGGAAGTTTAGTCGTGTTTCTTATACCAATCACATCCTCTCAGATCTCCACAACTACATAGGGATTAGTTGTCCATTTGGGATAGGACTGCAGGCCATCTATCCCACCTCACACCTTTATACACCTGGTTACCCATCCTTCTAGCTCTATAGGCCACAGTAGCATAGGTTACAGGTTTGTTGTCAAGCCACAGATTTCAGTTGAGATCCCATGAAACACTCAACAATACAACAACACAATTCTCATGAATAACCATTAAAACATTTGTTAAGATTTCCCCCATTTTGACATGTGGACCTGTTGTCACTCTTACCCTGACGGATAGCTCCAGACACTTTTTTGGTCCTATCTGAGGCATTTTTAAATTCATGTCAAAATGGCCATATTCTGAAGACACTCTTAAAGTCTGTAGGGTAATCGAACTGGCCACATCTAAAGTCAAGCCACAGGTCATAGGTGAGAAACCTTGTTAAACCCTAAAAGAAAAAAACATGATTGCGTTGAAAATAACCATTAAGTCATTCAGGTCGCAGACTCCCCTATAGGCATGGTTTGAAACCCACTCCTGACAACTTTTTAGCGCCTGCATGTCATGCACCTTTGTAAAATCCAGTTGAAAAATAAATGACTTAAGGTAATGTAAGGGAATACCCCCGCTGAAATGGACAAAAATGAATGGGAAGTCATTGGCATTGGACAAACCATATACACGGTGTCCAATTACCACCCAATGTGGCGTTGATTCGTGTAAAGTTGATTGCAAATGCCATATGGCAAATGCCAGTTGTAACACTTTGAAAATCCAACAAGTGGCGAGCGCGCTCCACCGTGGTTTTTCAAATTGCAAATGCAACCCAAGTCAACATCCAGAAGCAAAATTTTGAAAAAGTGAATTTTTTTTCAAAAACTTATCACCCCTTAAAAAAGTGCTTTCTGGACCGTT
>NW_024605466.1:0-4725 GCF_018296145.1 Oncorhynchus tshawytscha | reverse complement strand
CACATATCTACAACACACTGTGTGCCCTCAGGCCCCTACCCACACATCTACAACACACTGTGTGCCCCTCAGGCCCTACTCCACCACTACCACATATCTACAACAGACTGTGTGCCCTCAGGCCCCTACTCCACCACTACCACATATCTACAGGTACAAAAGACATGTCTATGTATAAGTGCATATGTTATCATGTGTGTGTGTTTGTGTTTGTGTGTGTGTATGTATGTATGTATGTATGTATGTATGTATGTATGTATGTATGTATGTATGTATGTATGTATGTATGTATGTATGTATGTATGTATGGTGTGTGTATGTGTGTCTGGTGTGTAGTGTGTGTCTGTGCCAATGTTTGTGTTGCTTCACAGAGGACAGTGTAAGAAAGGAGGTCAGCATCCTGAGTCAATGTGGTAGCTTCTATAAAGATAACTCAGGCGTAATGTTTTTATTAATGATGGAGAGAGATGTACACCACATTCATGCAACCAACCCCACTAACCCTCATCCATGCAACAAACCCCCACTAGTCCACATCCATGCAACAAACCACCACTAGTCCACATCCACGCAACAAACCCCCACTAGTCCACATCCATGCAACAAACCCCACTAGTCCACATCCATACAACAAACCCCCACTAGTCCAGATCCACGCAACAAACCCCCACTAGTCCACATCCACGCAACAAACCCCCCACTAGTCCACATCCACGCAACAAACCCCCACTAGTCCACATCCATGCAACAAACACCGACTGCCAATCCAAACAAACCCCACTAGTCCACATCATGCAACAAACCCCCACTCACATCCATGCAACAAACCCCACTGTCACATCCATGCAACAAAACCCCACTAGTCCACATCCATGCAACAAACCCCCACTAGTCCACATCCATGCAACAAACCCCCCCACATCCATGCAACAAAACCCCCACTAGTCTACTAGTCCCCACTGCCCACATCACGCAACAAACCCCCACTAGTCCACATCCACGCAACAAACCCCCACTAGTCCACATCCACGCAACAAACCCACTAGTCCATCCACGCAACAAACCCCACTAGTCACATCCATGCAACAAACCCCACTAGTCCACATCCATGCAACAAACCCCCACTAGTCCACATCCATGCAAATAAACCCCACTAGTCCACATCCATGCAACAAACCCCCACTAGTCCACATCCATGCAACAAACCCCACTAGTCCACATCCATGCAACAAACCCCCACTAGTCCACATCCATGCAACAAGTTCACCCATGCAACAAACCTCACTAGTCCACATCCATGCAACAAACCCCCACTAGTTCACATCCATGCAACAAACCCTACTAGTCACATCCATGCAACAAACCCCACTAGTCTCACACATTGGCCACGCAACAAACCCCCTACTAGTTCACATCCACGCAACAAACCCCCACTAGTCCACATCCATGCAACAAACCCCCACTAGTCCACATCCATGCAACAAACCCCCACTAGTCCACATCCACGCAACAAACCCCCACTAGTGAAGGAGAAAATAGAAACAACATTTTATTCATTGTGTTTTATTGCTTTTTCTATTACCACCAGACAGTGTTATTAGATATCAGAGGGATTCTTCATAACTTAAAACAGTGTTTGAGTTCACTAAGAGAGAGGGGGATGTTACAATAAAGAGAGAGAGGGGGAGGATGTTACAATATAGAGAGAGAGGGGGTGTTACAATAAAGAGAGAGAGGGGGATGTTTCAATAAAGAGAGAGAGGGGGATGTTACAATAAAGAGAGAGAGGGGGTGTTACAATAAAGAGAGAGATGTTTCAATAAAGGGGGGGGGTGACAATAAAGAGAGAGAGAGGGGATGTGACAATAAAGAGAGAGGGGGATGTTTCAATAAAGAGAGAGAGGGGGATGTTACAATAAAGAGAGAGAGAGGGGATGTTACAATATATAGAGAGGGGGATGTTACAATAAAGAGAGAGAGGGGATGTGACAATAAAGAGAGAGAGGGGATGTGACAATAAAGAGAGAGAGGGGTTTGGATGTGACAAAGAGAGAGAGGGGGGATGTGACAATAAAGAGAGAGAGAGGGGGATGTTACAATAAAGAGAGAGGGGGGATGTTACAATAAAGAGAGAGAGAGGATGTGACAATAAAGAGAGAGAGAGGATGTGACAATAGAGAGAGAGAGGATGTGACAATAGAGAGAGAGATAGGGGGATGTGACAATAGAGAGAGAGATAGGGGGATGTGACAATAGAGAGAGAGAGGGGGATGTTACAATAAAGAGAGGGGGGGATGTTACAATAAAGAGAGAGAGGAGGTGACAATAGAGAGAGAGAGGATGTGACAATAGAGAGAGAGATAGGGGGATGTGACAATAGAGAGAGAGATAGGGGGGATGTGACAATAGAGAGAGAGATAGGGGATGTTACAATAAAGAGAGAGAGAGGGGGATGTTACAATAAAGAGAGAGAGGGGGATGTTACAATAAAGAAGAGAGAGAGGGGGATGTTACAATAAAGAGAGAGAGAGGATGTGACAATAATAGAGAGAGAGAGGATGTGACAATAGAGAGAGAGATAGGGGGATGTGACAATAGAGAGAGAGATAGGGGGGATGTGACAATAGAGAGAGAGAGGATGTGACAATAAAGAGAGAGAGGAGATGTTACAATAAAGAGAGAGAGAGTATGTGACAATAAAGAGAGAGAGAGGGGGATGTTACAATAAAGAGAGAGAGGGGGATGTTACAATAAAGAGAGAGAGGGGGGATGTTACAATAAAGAGAGAGAGAGTATGTGACAATAAAGAGAGAGAGAGGGGGATGTTACAATAAAGAGAGAGAGAGGGGATGTTACAAAAGAGAGAGAGAGGGGGATGTTACAATAAAGAGAGAGAGAGAGGTGACAATAAAGAGAGAGAGAGGATGTGACAATAAAGAGAGAGAGGGGGGATGTGTGACAATAAAGAGAGAGGGGGATGTTACAATAAAGAGAGAGAGGGGATGTTACAATAAAGAGAGAGGGGGGGGATGTGACAATAAAGAGAGAGGAGGGGGGATGTGACAATAAAGAGAGAGAGAGGGGGATGTGACAATAAAGAGAGAGGGGGATGTTACAATAAAGAGAGAGGGGATGTTACAATAAAGAGAGAGAGGGGGGGATGTGACAATAAAGAGAGAGAGGGGGGGATGTGACAATAAAGAGAGGGGGATGTTACAATAAAGAGAGAGAGAGGGATGTTACAATAAAGAGAGAGAGAGGGGGATGTGACAATAAAGAGAGAGGGGGATGTTACAATAAAGAGAGAGAGAGGGGGATGTTACAATAAAGAGAGAGGGGATGTTACAATAAAGAGAGAGGGGGGATGTTACAATATATATAGAGAGAGAGGGGGGATGTGACAATGGCTTGATTTTCAGAGGCGTCAGGATAATTTGTCTTCTGAAACCAGGGGGTGTGGTGCAGTGATCACAGGAGTGTAGAAACAATGCCCTCTAGTGTTGATTCTCTGAAGTAATAAAAACTGATCGGCGTCTCAGTGCTTTTCTACATGAGGACTTGAAAATGATATTTTTTTACCCAGTTGTTCCGTCGGAAGCCCACGACTGGATAACTCATGACATTACGTGCCAACATACTCTAATCGGGCGCCTTTAATCAAGCCTATCACAAGACAAACAAAACAGATGTTCTGGAATGGTCTGCTGAAGGTCATTATCAGAGCCCCTTTATAGCCTACATGTCGGAAGAGGAGGGGGTTCACTGCTATGTTCCAAAAAAAGGAACCCTTCTCTCCCTTTCTCTCTGCAACAAAGAGGACATGGCCCAGAGAAAAGAAAAGGACATATCATTTAAAAATGTTGGGCTCTTGAACTGTTGTAACAACCCGAATATAAATGTTTCTACTTTTCTGTAATACGTGTTTGACTGAAATATGAAAGGTACAGACCTGACCAGAGACATGTTTATAGACTATGTATTCCATTCCTGAAGATAGTTTTCATTGTTCAAGACACCTTTTGTCATTCTGTGAACACGTATGAGAAAAATCTCCCTGTTTCATATCATATGAACGTTGCCATTTGACTCCTTACAGATCAACTGGGCGGCTCCCAATGACACAGATCAGCCCTCAGAGCATGCCCTCTGTGAGTCTCCCTAAATAATAACGAGGTCTTACTCACCAAAAGTCAGATCGGTGTTTGGGAGGTGTGTTGGCCACCACCTTAGAGGTTCAATGATTCAGAGCTTGGGAAACATAACACAACTCTGACCGTAATCACCCGAGAGGAACTTGTGCTGAACAACACACTCCGATCCCTCACAACGAACCGCTGAGTTTCCTATCTCTCTCAGAGGGACCCAAACGTTGTATCGAAACACCAGTGTCATAACAACGTTTATCTCCTTGGACTGAACGAATTGAGAACTGAACGGAGAAAGAACAGCGAGAGGACGTGTGACCCCCTCCTACGAGCAAGCAGCCCTTTGACCAAAGCTCCAACACCAGGACCACTGACCCCCCCCGTTCCCCCCCCACCCTCCGCCTTGTCTCCCACTGGACAGACGACACTCAGCTAAAAAGGTACATGGAAATACCTCATTGAATATACCCTTAGTGTGACACTGTGTCTGTGTAAACATGGTGGCAGTAACTGATTATATTAACAATGTTAATTACAAATTAGGATCAATACGGTGTCCAAATTCGATGCGAACTGATAG
>NW_024605465.1:0-4716 GCF_018296145.1 Oncorhynchus tshawytscha | reverse complement strand
TTAGTAGGTGTCACGCCCTGGTCAAAGTATTTTGTGTTTATCTTTATGTATTTGGTCAGGCCAGGGTGTGGCATGGGGTTTTTGTAATTGTGGTGTGTTTGTCTTGGGGTTTTGGTGGTGGTATTGGGATTGTAGCTTAGTGGGTTGTCTAGCAAGGTCTATGGCTGTCTGGAGTGGTTCTCAATCAGAGGCAGGTGCTTATCGTTGTCTCTGATTGGGAACCATATCCTATGTGTACTCGTTGTTAGTTTGCACCAGATAGGCTGTTTCGGTTTCGTTTATTGTTTTTTTGTAAGTTCGTGTTTCTTTTGTGATATTAAACATGGATCGAAATCGACACGCTGCAGTTTGGTCCGACTCTCCTTCATCACCACTAGAAAACCGTTACAGAATCACCCACCACCAACGGACCAAGCGGCGTGTCAACAGGCAGGAGCAGCCGAAAAGGAGATGCTCACCAAGGATTTCTGGTCATGGGAGGAGATCTTCGACGGGAGAGGACCCTGGGCTAAACCAGGGAGTGTAGCCGCCCAAAGGAGCAACAGGAGAAGAGGCAACAGAGGCAGCAGCAGCAGGAGCAGCAGCAGCTACAGTGGGAGAGGTTGCACCACCTGGAGTTATGGACATGGGAGGAGGAATTGGACGGTAAAGGACCCTGGAATGAGCCTGGAGATTATTGTCGTCCCAAAGCCGAGCTGGAGGCAGCAAAAGCAGAGAGGCGGCATTATGAGGAGCTAGCACGGCAGAGCGGATGGAAGCCCGAGAGTCAGCCCCAAAAATTTCTTGGGGGCTTACAGGGAGTATGGCTATGCCAGGTAGGAGACCTGCGCAAACTCCCTGTGCTTACCGGGGGCTGGAGAGACCGGGCAGGCACCGTGTTATGCTGTGGAGCGCACGGTGTCTCCAGTGCGGTGCACAGCCCGGTTCGGTATATTCCAGCTCCTCGTATCGGCCGGGCTAGAGTGGGCATCGAGCCAGGTAAGGTTGGGCAGGCTCGGTGCTCAAGAGCTCCAGTGCGCCTGCACGGTCCGGTCTATCCAGTACCACCTCCACACCCCAGCCCTCCGGTAGCAGCTCCCCGCACCAGGCTTCCTGTGCGTGTCCTCGATCCAGTACCACCAGTTCCAGCACCACGCACCAGGCCTTCAGTGTGCCTCGCCTGTTTAACGCAGCCAGAGCCTTCCTCCTCTACAGCGCTGCCGGAGCCTCCCGCCTGTTCAGCGCAGCCAGAGCCTTTCTCCTCTACAGCGCTGCCGGAGTCTCACGCCTATCTAGCGCTGTTAGAGCTTTCCTCATCTCCAGCGCTGCCGGAGTCTTCCGCCTGTTTAGCGCAGCCAGAGCCTTCCTCCGACACAGCGCTGCAGGAGTCTCCCGCCTGTTCAGCGCAGCCAGAGCTGCCAGTCTGCATGAAGCAGCCAGAGCTGTCAGTCTGCATGGAGCAGTCAGAGCTGTCAGTCTGCATGGAGCAGTCAGAGCTGTCAGTCTGCATGGAGCAGTCAGAGCTGTCAGTCTGCATGGAGCAGCCAGAGCTGTCAGTCTACATGAAGCAGCCCGAGCTGCCAGTCTGCATGAAGCAGCCAGTCGACATGGAGCAGCCAGAGCTGTCAGTCTACATGAAGCAGCCCGAGCTGCCAGTCTGCAGGAAGCAGCCAGTCTACATGGAGCAGCCAGAGCTGTCAGTCCGCATGGAGCAGCCAGAGCTGTCAGTCCGCATGGAGCAGCCAGAGCTGTCAGTCCGCATGGAGCAGCCAGAGCTGTCAGTCCGCATGGAGCAGCCAGAGCTGTCAGTCTGCATGGAGCAGCCAGAGCTGTCAGTCCGCATGGAGCAGCCAGAGCTGTCAGTCTACATGAAGCAGCCCGAGCTGCCAGTCTGCATGAAGCAGCCAGTCTACATAGAGCAGCCAGAGCTGCCAGTCTGCATGAAGCAGCCAGAGCTGTCAGTCTGCATGGAGCAGCCAGAGCTGTCAGTCCGCATGGAGCAGCCAGAGCTGTCAGTCTGCATGGAGCAGCCAGAGCTGTCAGTCCGCATGGAGCAGCCAGAGCTGTCAGTCCGCATGGAGCAGCCAGAGCTGTCAGTCTACATGAAGCAGCCTGAGCTGCCAGTCTGCATGAAGCAGCCAGTCTACATAGAGCAGCCAGAGCTGCCAGTCTGCATGAAGCAGCCAGAGCTGTCAGTCTGCATGGAGCAGTCAGAGCTGTCAGTCTGCATGGAGGAGCCAGAGCTGTCAGTCTACATGAAGCAGCCCGAGCTGCCAGTCTGCATGAAGCAGTCAGTCTACATGGAGCAGCCAGAGCTGTCAGTCCGCATGGAGCAGCCAGAGCTGTCAGTCTACATGAAGCAGCCCGAGCTGCCAGTCTGCATGAAGCAGCCAGTCTACATGGAGCAGCCAGAGCTGTCAGTCTGCATGAAGCAGCCAGAGCTGTCAGTCTGCATGGAGCAGCCAGTCTGCATGGAGCAGCCAGTCTGCACGGAGCTGTCAGTCTGCACGGAGCTGTCAGTCTGCACGGAGCTGTCAGTCTGTAAGGAGCTGCCAGTCTGCAAGGAGCTGCCAGTCTGCAAGGAGCTGCCAGTCAGCACGGAGCCGCCAGAGCGGTCAGTCTGTAAGAAGCCGCCAGAGCTGTCAGCCTATATGGAGCAGCTAGTGCCGCCAGTCTGCCCAGCCGCCAGTGCCCCAGTCTGCCCAGCATCGCCAGTCTGCCCAGCGCCATCAGTCTGCCCAGCATCGCCAGTCTGCCCAGCATCGCCAGTCTGCCCAGCATCGCCAGTCTGCCCAGCATCGCCAGTCTGCCCAGCACCGCCAGTCTGCCCAGCGTCGTCAGTCTGCCCAGCGTCGTCAGTCTGCCCAGCACCGCCAGTCTGCCCAGCGTCGCCAGTCTGCCCAGCGTCGCCAGTCTGCCCGGCGCCGCCAGTCTGCCCGGCGCCGCCAGTCTGCCCGGCGCCGCCCGGTCTGCCCAGCATCGCCAGTCTGCCAGACTCTTCCAGATCTGCCAGTCAGCCAGACTCTTCCAGATCTGCCAGTCAACCAGACTCTTCCAGATCTGCCAGTCAACCAGACTCTTCCAGATCTGCCAGTCAACCAGACTCTTCCAGATCTGCCAGTCAACCAGACTCTTCCAGATCTGCCAGTCAACCAGACTCTTCCAGATCTGCCAGTCAACCAGACTCTTCCAGATCTGCCAGTCAGCCAGGATCTGCCAGTCAGCCAGGATCTGCTGAAACCACCAGCCAGCCAGGAGCTGGTAGATCTATCTACCTGCCTGAGCTTCCTCTCACTCCTGAGCTTCCTCTCACTCCTGAGCTTCCTCTCACTCCTGAGCTTCCTCTCACTCCTGAGCTTCCTCTCACTCCTGAGCTTTCTCTCACTCCTGAGCTTTCTCTCACTCCTGAGCTTTCTCTCACTCCTGAGCTTTCTCTCACTCCCGAGCTTCCCCTCAGTCCCGAGCTGCCTCGGTCCCGAGCTGTCCTTCAGTCCCGATCTGTTCCTCAGTCCAGTGGGGTTCTGGGTGAGGACTACTAGGCCATGGTCGGCGGCGAGGGTGGACTATCCAGGGACGAAGGGAGAGGGGACTAAGACATTAAAGGAGTGGGGTCCACGTCCCCGCGCCGGAGCCGCCACCATGGACAGACGCCCACCCGGACCCTCCCTATTGTTTTGAGGTGCGTTCGGGAGTCCGCACCTTAGGGGGGTTCTGTCACGCCCTGGTCAAAGTATTTTGTGTTTATCTTTATGTATTTGGTCAGGCCAGGGTGTGGCATGGGGTTTTTGTAATTGTGGTGTGTTTGTCTTGGGGTTTTGGTGGTGGTATTGGGATTGTAGCTTAGTGGGTTGTCTAGCAAGGTCTATGGCTGTCTGGAGTGGTTCTCAATCAGAGGCAGGTGCTTATCGTTGTCTCTGATTGGGAACCATATTTAGGCAGCCATATTCTTTGAGTTTGTCGTGGGTGATTGTCCTTAGTGTCCTATGTGTACTCGTTGTTAGTTTGCACCAGATAGGCTGTTTCGGTTTCGTTTATTGTTTTTTTGTAAGTTCGTGTTTCTTTGTGATATTAAACATGGATCGAAATCGACACGCTGCAGTTTGGTCCGACTCTCCTTCATCACCACTAGAAAACCGTTACAGAAGGTAGTATATAGTCAGTAAGTAGGTCGTTTTACCGTACGTTAGTATGTAGTATATAGTCAGTAAGTAGGTCGTTTTACCGTACGTTAGTATGTAGTATATAGTCAGTAAGTAGGTTGTTTTACCGTACGTTAGTATGTATATATAGTAGTAAGTATAGTCAGTAAGTAGGTCGTTTTACCGTACGTTAGTATGTAGTATATAGTCAGTAGTTCGTTTTTGCCGTACGTTAGTATGTAGGTCGTAAGTACCGCACGTTAGTATGTAGTATATAGTCAGTACAAGTAGTCAGTAAGTAGGTCGTTTTACCGTACGTTAGTATGTAGTATATAGTCAGTAAGTAGGTCGTTTTACCGTACGTTAGTATGTAGTATATAGTCAGTAAGTAGGTCGTTTTACCGTACGTTAGTATGTAGTATATAGTCAGTAAGTAGGTCGTTTTACCGTACGTTAGTATGTAGTATATAGTCAGTAAGTAGGTCGTCAGTAAGTTTTTTACCGTACGTTAGTATGTAGTATATAGTCAGTAAGTAGTTTGTTTTACCGTAAGTAGGTCGTTTTACGTTAGTATGTAGTATATAGTCAGTAAGTAGGT
>NW_024605464.1:0-4715 GCF_018296145.1 Oncorhynchus tshawytscha | reverse complement strand
GAGCATTTCATATCCAATGCTTATTTGTAGGACATATTCAAAACTGTCCATGAATGACTGCAAAAAGACATAGCCTCTTAGAACTCATTTTCAAAGACACCAGTTAGCATATCAGACTGGGATTAAACTAGCAACACTGGGAAAAAGTGGAATAATAAAACACTGTACGTGTGGTGAATAACAGTAGGGTTCTTGCTGACAAGGACATGAATTACCCTTTAATTTGGCCCCTTGTTTAAGAAAAATAATTTATCAGACTAAATGAAGTCAATTGCTAATAAAATCTCCCGAATACAAGATTACATAAATCTTCCACCTACATCTAACCAAATTATTTTTAAATTTGTCACCTCTCTAGAATCAAAATTACACTTTTGGGTTCATAATCTGTTTGACAAAATAATTTCCATAGTTACAAATAACCCCGATAAAACATACTGTAGGACTCTCTGCTGCCTTTTCTTTGTCACAGCCTAAATTCCAATCACCAAATGTGTAACGGTTCTCTTTTGGTGAAGGAGAGTCGGACCAAAATGCGGCGTGTAGATTGCGATCCATGTTTAATGAACAAACGTAACACAAATCTAAATACAAACACTACAAACAATAAACGTAACGAACGAAACTAAAACCGAAACAGCCTATACTTGTGTAAACTAACAAAACCAGGAACAAGGACACTAAGGACAATCACCCACGACAAACTCAAAGAATATGGCTGCCTAAATATGGTTCCCAATCAGAGACAACGATAAACACCTGCCTCTGATTGAGAACCACTCCAGACAGCCATAGACTTTGCTAGATCACCCCACTAGCTACAATCCCAATATATACACACCAAAACCCCAAGACAAAACACACCAAAACCCCAAGACAAAACACACCACAATACAAAAACCCATGCCACACCCTGGCCTGACCCAATACATGAAGATAAACACAAAATACTTTGACCAGGGCGTGACAAAATGAAGGAAATAAGTGTAGATTAAATCCACTCTGATATATGCTGTCGAAAGGCTGAATTCTGCAACCGGGCCCGGAGTAACAGTCACCTAATTCTGTTGACAACATTGTACATAAAATACACCTACCACGCTGCTCTGTTTACAGTTTTATAAACTCAGCGGAGAACGTTCTCTCTCTCTCTCTCTCTCTCTCCATTCAAATCAAATCAAGCTTTATTTATACAGCACATTTCAGACATGGAATGTAACGCAAAGTGCTTTACAGAAGAAAAACAAATTTAAAAAATGAAAATAAAAGCTGAAATATTTACTACACAACAAACATAAGATAAAAACAAAGGAATGACACAAACTGAAAGACTGAAAAGCACCCTGAGGAAAAGCAAAGCTAAAAATATGTGTTTTAAGATATCTTTAAAATATGTCCACAGTTTCAGCCCCCCTCGGGTTCTCTGGCGGCTATTCCACAGGCTGGGGGCATAGTAACTAAAGGCTGCCTCTCCATGTCTCTTGGTCCCAGGATGGGGGCATAGTAACTAAAGGCTGCCTCTCCATGTCTCTTGGTCCCAGGATGGGGGCATAGTAACTAAAGGCTGCCTCTCCATGTCTCTTGGTCCCAGGATGGGGGCATAGTAACTAAAGGCTGCCTCTCCATGTCTCTTGGTCCCAGGATGGGGGCATAGTAACTAAAGGCTGTCTCTCCATGCCTCTTGGTCCCAGGCTGGGGGCATAGTAACTAAAGGCTGTCTCTCCATGCCTCTTGGTCCCAGGCTGGGGGCATAGTAACTAAAGGCTGTCTCTCCATGCCTCTTGGTCCCAGGCTGGGGGCATAGTAACTAAAGGCTGTCTCTCCATGTCTCTTGGTCCCAGGATGGGGGCATAGTAACTAAAGGCTGTCTCTCCATGCCTCTTGGTCCCAGGATGGGGGCATAGTAACTAAAGGCTGTCTCTCCATGCCTCTTGGTCCCAGGATGGGGGCATAGTAACTAAAGGCTGTCTCTCCATGTCTCTTGGTCCCAGGATGGGGGCATAGTAACTAAAGGCTGTCTCTCCATGCCTCTTGGTCCCAGGATGGGGGCATAGTAACTAAAGGCTGTCTCTCCATGCCTCTTGGTCCCAGGCTGGGGGCATAGTAACTAAAGGCTGTCTCTCCATGCCTCTTGGTCCCAGGCTGGGGGCATAGTAACTAAAGGCTGTCTCTCCATGCCTCTTGGTCCCAGGCTGGGGGCATAGTAACTAAAGGCTGTCTCTCCATGCCTCTTGGTCCCAGGCTGGGGCATAATAACTAAAGGCTGCCTCTCCATGCCTCTTGGTCCCAGGATGGGGGCATAGTAAGTAAAGGCTGCCTCTCCATGCCTCTTGGTCCCAGGCTGGGGCATAGTAACTAAAGGCTGCCTCTCCATGCCTCTTGGTCCCAGGCTGGGGGCATAGTAACTAAAGGCTGTCTCTCCATGCCTCTTGGTCCCAGGCTGGGGGCATAGTAACTAAAGGCTGTCTCTCCATGCCTCTTGGTCCCAGGCTGGGGCATAGTAACTAAAGGCTGTCTCTCCATGCCTCTTGGTCCCAGGCTGGGGGCATAGTAACTAAAGGCTGTCTCTCCATGCCTCTTGGTCCCAGGCTGGGGCATAATAACTAAAGGCTGCCTCTCCATGCCTCTTGGTCCCAGGCTGGGGGCATAGTAACTAAAGGCTGCCTCTCCATGCCTCTTGGTCCCAGGCTGGGGCATAATAACTAAAGGCTGCCTCTCCATGCCTCTTGGTCCCAGGCTGGGGCATAATAACTAAAGGCTGCCTCTCCATGCCTCTTGGTCCCAGGCTGGGGGCATAGTAACTAAAGGCTGGGGGCATAGTAACTAAAGGCTGTCTCTCCATGCCTCTTGGTCCCAGGCTGGGGGCATAGTAACTAAAGGCTGTCTCTCCATGCCTCTTGGTCCCAGGCTGGGGGCATAGTAACTAAAGGCTGCCTCTCCATGCCTCTTGGTCCCAGGCTGGGGGCATAGTAAGTAAAGGCTGTCTCTCCATGCCTCTTGGTCCCAGGCTGGGGGCATAGTAACTAAAGGCTGTCTCTCCATGCCTCTTGGTCCCAGGCTGGGGACATAGTAACTAAAGGCTGCCTCTCCATGCCTCTTGGTCCCAGGCTGGGGACATAGTAAGTAAAGGCTGTCTCTCCATGCCTCTTGGTCCCAGGCTGGGGGCATAGTAAGTAAAGGCTGTCTCTCCATGCCTCTTGGTCCCAGGCTGGGGACATAGTAAGTAAAGGCTGTCTCTCCATGCCTCTTGGTCCCAGGCTGGGGGCATAGTAACTAAAGGCTGTCTCTCCATGCCTCTTGGTCCCAGGATGGGGGCATAGTAACTAAAGGCTGCCTCTCCATGCCTCTTGGTCCCAGGCTGGGGGCATAGTAACTAAAGGCTGCCTCTCCATGCCTATTGGTCCCAGGCTGGGGACATAATAACTAAAGGCTGCCTCTCCATGCCTATTGGTCCCAGGCTGGGGGCATAATAACTAAAGGCTGCCTCTCCATGCCTATTGGTCCCAGGATGGGGGCATAGTAACTAAAGGCTGCCTCTCCATGCCTCTTGGTCCCAGGCTGGGGGCATAGTAAGTAAAGGCTGCCTCTCCATGCCTCTTGGTCCCAGGCTGGGGGCATAGTAACTAAAGGCTGCCTCTCCATGCCTCTTGGTCCCAGGCTGGGGACATAGTAACTAAAGGCTGCCTCTCCATGCCTCTTGGTCCCAGGATGGGGGCATAGTAACTAAAGGCTGCCTCTCCATGCCTCTTGGTCCCAGGATGGGGGCATAGTAAGTAAAGGCTGCCTCTCCATGCCTCTTGGTCCCAGGATGGGGGCATAGTAACTAAAGGCTGCCTCTCCATGCCTCTTGGTCCCAGGCTGGGGGCATAGTAACTAAAGGCTGCCTCTCCATGCCTATTGGTCCCAGGCTGGGGACATAATAACTAAAGGCTGCCTCTCCATGCCTATTGGTCCCAGGCTGGGGGCATAATAACTAAAGGCTGCCTCTCCATGCCTATTGGTCCCAGGATGGGGGCATAGTAACTAAAGGCTGCCTCTCCATGCCTCTTGGTCCCAGGCTGGGGGCATAGTAAGTAAAGGCTGCCTCTCCATGCCTCTTGGTCCCAGGATGGGGGCATAGTAACTAAAGGCTGTCTCTCCATGCCTCTTGGTCCCAGGATGGGGGCATAGTAACTAAAGGCTGTCTCTCCATGCCTCTTGGTCCCAGGCTGGGGGCATAGTAACTAAAGGCTGTCTCTCCATGCCTCTTGGTCCCAGGATGGGGGCATAGTAACTAAAGGCTGCCTCTCCATGCCTCTTGGTCCCAGGATGGGGGCATAGTAACTAAAGGCTGCCTCTCCATGCCTCTTGGTCCTAGGCTTTGGGATAGTTAAAAGGACAGTACCAGAGGACCTGAAGGACCTACTGGGTACATAACTTAAAAGCATGTCAGACATGTATTGGGGTGCACAATAATGGATTGAATTAAAAACTAATAGAAGAATCTTAAAATTATTTTTCAAAACTCAGCCAGTGCAGAGACCTTAAATCCTGTGTAAATGTGTGCTCTCCATCTGGTCTTGGTCAGGATCCGTGCTGCAGCATTCTGGATATTTTGCAGTTGACCAATGGTTTTCTTGGATAGACCAGACAGGAGACCATTACAGTACTCAAGCCTGCTTGTAATAAAAGCATGGATGAGTCTCTCTGTATCAGCTTGAGAGTGTTACGCCTGC
>NW_024605463.1:0-4713 GCF_018296145.1 Oncorhynchus tshawytscha | reverse complement strand
TACAATGTTTTTACAGAACTGTTCAAACTAGATGATTAGGAACACTGCAGACAATTTTCAGCAAGTTGCAGCATGGAAATACGGAAATAAGCACTTTTCCATAAACAAGCTCTAAATCATGTTTGATGCACTCTGGATAAATTTTTTTGTGCTGTCCATTTGAGATGAAATGAAAATGTGGGCAGTTTTCAGCATCTTGCAACATTGAAATGCATAAATAAGCACTTTTCCATAAACAAGCTCTAAATCATGTTTGATGCACTCTGGATACAATGTTTTAAACATAACTGTTCAAACTAGATGATTAGGAACACTGTAGACAATTTTCAGCAAGTTGCAGCATTGAAATACGGAAATAAGCACTTTTCCATAAACAAGCTCTAAATCATGTTTGATGCACTCTGGATACAATGTTTTTACAGAACTGTTCAAACTAGATGATTAGAACACTGCAGACAATTTTCAGCAAGTTGCAGCATGGAAATACGGAAATAAGCACTTTTCCATAAACAAGCTCTAAATCATGTTTGATGCACTCTGGATAAAAATTTTTTTGTGCTGTCCATTTGAGATGAAATGAACAATGTGGACAGTTTTCAGCATCTTGCAACATTGAAATGCAGAAATAAGCACTTTTCCATAAACAAGCTCTAAATCATGTTTGATGCACTCTGGATACAATGTTTTTAAACAGAACTGTTCAAACTAGATGATTAGGAACACTGTAGACAATTTTCAGCAAGTTGCAGCATGGAAATACGGAAATAAGCACTTTTCCATAAACAAGCTCTAAATCATGTTTGATGCACTCTGGATACAATGTTTTTTGTTATGTTCAAACTAGATGTTAGGAACACTGCAGACAATTTTCAGCAAGTTGCTGCATGGAAATACGGAAATAAGCACTTTTCCATAAACAAGCTCTAAATCATGTTTGATGCACTCTGGATGTCCAATTTTTGCTGTGCTGTCCATTTGAGATGAAATGAACAATGTGGACAGTTTTCAGCATCTTGCAACATTGAAATGCAGAAATAAGCACTTTTCCATAAACAAGCTCTAAATCATGTTTGATGCACTCTGGATACAATGTTTTTTACAGAACTGTTCAAACTAGATGATTAGGAATACTGTAGACAATTATCAGCAAGTTGCAGCATGGAAATACGGAAATAAGCACTTTTCCATAAACAAGCTCTAAATCATGTTTGATGCACTCTGGATACAATGTTTTTTTACAGAACTGTTCAAACTAGATGATTTAGGAACACTGCAGACAATTTTCAGCAAGTTGCATTATTGAAATACGGAAATAAGCACTTTTCCATAAACAAGCTCTAAATCATGTTTGATGCACTCTGGATACAATGTTTTTTACAGAACTGTTCAAACTAGATGATTAGGAACACTGCAGACAATTTTCAGCAAGTTGCAGCATGGAAATACGGAAATAAGCACTTTTCCATAAACAAGCTCTAAATCATGTTTGATGCACTCTGGATGTCCAATTTTTGCTGTGCTGTCCATTTGAGATGAACTGAACAATGTGGACAGTTTTCAGCATCTTGCAACATTGAAATGCAGAAATAAGCACTTTTCCATAAACAAGCTCTAAATCATGTTTGATGCACTCTGGATACAATGTTTTAAACATAACTGTTCAAACTAGATGATTAGGAACACTGTAGACAATTTTCAGCAAGTTGCAGCATGGAAATACGGAAATAAGCACTTTTCCATAAACAAGCTCTAAATCATGTTTGATGCACTCTGGATACAATGTTTTAAACATAACTGTTCAAACTAGATGATTAGGAACACTGTAGACAATTTTCAGCAAGTTGCAGCATGGAAATACGGAAATAAGCACTTTTCCATAAACAAGCTCTAAATCATGTTTGATGCACTCTGGATACAATGTTTTTTTGAACTGTTCAAACTAGATGATTAGGAACACTGTAGACAATTTTCAGCAAGTTGCAGCATTGAAATACGGAAATAAGCACTTTTCCATAAACAAGCTCTAAATCATGTTTGATGCACTCTGGATACAATGTTTTAAACATAACTGTTCAAACTAGATGATTAGGAACACTGTAGACAATTTTCAGCAAGTTGCAGCATGGAAATACGGAAATAAGCACTTTTCCATAAACAAGCTCTAAATCATGTTTGATGCACTCTGGATACAATGTTTTTACAGAACTGTTCAAACTAGATGATTTAGGAACACTGCAGACAATTTTCAGCAAGTTGCAGCATTGAAATACGGAAATAAGCACTTTTCCATAAACAAGCTCTAAATCATGTTTGATGCACTCTGGATACAATGTTTTTTACATAACTGTTCAAACTAGATGATTAGGAACACTGTAGACAATTTTCAGCAAGTTGCAGCATTGAAATACGGAAATAAGCACTTTTCCATAAACAAGCTCTAAATCATGTTTGATGCACTCTGGATACAATGTTTTAAACACAGAACTGTTCAAACTAGATGATTAGGAACACTGTAGACAATTTTCAGCAAGTTGCAGCATGGAAATACGGAAATAAGCACTTTTCCATAAACAAGCTCTAAATCATGTTTGATGCACTCTGGATGTCCAATTTTTTAAACATGCTGTCCATTTGAGATGAACTGAACAATGTGGACAGTTTTCAGCATCTTGCAACATTGAAATGCAGAAATAAGCACTTTTCCATAAACAAGCTCTAAATCATGTTTGATGCACTCTGGATACAATGTTTTAAACATAACTGTTCAAACTAGATGATTAGGAACACTGTAGACAATTTTCAGCAAGTTGCAGCATGGAAATACGGAAATAAGCACTTTTCCATAAACAAGCTCTAAATCATGTTTGATGCACTCTGGATGTCCAATTTTTGCTGTGCTGTCCATTTGAGATGAAATGAACAATGTGGGCAGTTTTCAGCATCTTGCAACATTGAAATGCAGAAATAAGCACTTTTCCATAAACTAGCTCTAAATCATGTTTGATGCACTCTGGATACAATGTTTTAAACATAACTGTTCAAACTAGATGATTTAGGAACACTGTAGACAATTATCAGCAAGTTGCAGCATGGAAATACGGAAATAAGCACTTTTCCATAAACAAGCTCTAAATCATGTTTGATGCACTCTGGATACAATGTTTTTTACAGAACTGTTCAAACTAGATGATTTAGGAACACTGCAGACAATTTTCAGCAAGTTGCATTATTGAAATACGGAAATAAGCACTTTTCCATAAACAAGCTCTAAATCATGTTTGATGCCCTCTGGATACAATGTTTTTTACAGAACTGTTCAAACTAGATGATTAGGAACACTGCAGACAATTTTCAGCAAGTTGCTGCATGGAAATACGGAAATAAGCACTTTTCCATAAACAAGCTCTAAATCATGTTTGATGCACTCTGGATGTCCAATTTTTGCTGTGCTGTCCATTTGAGATGAACTGAACAATGTGGACAGTTTTCAGCATCTTGCAACATTGAAATGCAGAAATAAGCACTTTTCCATAAACAAGCTCTAAATCATGTTTGATGCACTCTGGATACAATGTTTTAAACATAACTGTTCAAACTAGATGATTAGGAACACTGTAGACAATTTTCAGCAAGTTGCAGCATGGAAATACGGAAATAAGCACTTTTCCATAAACAAGCTCTAAATCATGTTTGATGCACTCTGGATACAATGTTTTTTACAGAACTGTTCAAACTAGATGATTTAGGAACACTGTAGACAATTTTCAGCAAGTTGCATTGAAATACGGAAATAAGCACTTTTCCATAAACAAGCTCTAAATCATGTTTGATGCACTCTGGATACAATGTTTTAAACATAACTGTTCAAACTAGATGATTAGGAACACTGTAGACAATTTTCAGCAAGTTGCAGCATGGAAATACGGAAATAAGCACTTTTCCATAAACAAGCTCTAAATCATGTTTGATGCACTCTGGATACAATGTTTTTTACAGAACTGTTCAAACTAGATGATTAGGAACACTGCAGACAATTTTCAGCAAGTTGCAGCATGGAAATACGGAAATAAGCACTTTTCCATAAACAAGCTCTAAATCATGTTTGATGCACTCTGGATGTCCAATTTTTTGCTGTGCTGTCCATTTGAGATGAAATGAACAATGTGGACAGTTTTCAGCATCTTGCAACATTGAAATGCAGAAATAAGCACTTTTCCATAAACAAGCTCTAAATCATGTTTGATGCACTCTGGATACAATGTTTTAAACATAACTGTTCAAACTAGATGATTAGGAATACTGTAGACAATTATCAGCAAGTTGCAGCATGGAAATACGGAAATAAGCACTTTTCCATAAACAAGCTCTAAATCATGTTTGATGCACTCTGGATACAATGTTTTTTTACAGAACTGTTCAAACTAGATGATTTAGGAACACTGCAGACAATTTTCAGCAAATTGCATTGAAATACGGAAATAAGCACTTTTCCATAAACAAGCTCTAAATCATGTTTGATGCACTCTGGATACAATGTTTTTTACAGAACTGTTCAAACTAGATGATTAGGAACACTGTTTTCAGCAAGTTGCTGCATGGAAATACGGAAATAAGCACTTTTCCATAAACAAGCTCTAAATCATGTTTGATGCACTCTGGATGTCCAATTTTTGCTGTGCTGTCCATTTGAGATGAACTGAACAATGTGGACAG
>NW_024605462.1:2500-4707 GCF_018296145.1 Oncorhynchus tshawytscha | reverse complement strand
CAAAAGAACTGTCAGTCTCCCTCGGCCTGGGGCTCCATGCAATGATCATGAGAACGGTGAGGAATCAGCCCAGAACTACACGGGAGAATCTTGTCAATGATCTCAAGGCAGCTGGGACCATAGTCACCAAGAAAACAATTGGTAACACACTATGCCGTGAAGGACTGAAATCCTGCAGCGCCCGCAAGGTCCCCCTGCTCAAGAAAGCACATATACATGCCCATCTGAAGTTTGCCAATGAACATCTGAATGATTCAGAGGACAACTGGGTGAAAGTGTTGTGGTCAGATGAGACCAAAATGGAGCTCTTTGGCATCAACTCAACTCGCCATGTTTGGAGGAGGAGGAATGCTGCCTATGACCCCAAGAACACCATCCCCACCGTCAAACATGGAGGTGGAAACATTATGCTTTCGGGGTATTTTTCTGCTAAGGGGACAGGACACCTTCACCGCATCAAAGGGACGATGGACGGGGCCATGTACCGTCAAATCTTGGGTGAGAACCTCCTTCCCTCAGCCAGGGCATTGAAAATGGGTCGTGGATGGGTATTCCAACATGACAATGACCCAAAACACACGGCCAAGGCAACAAAGGTGGCTCAAGAAGAAGCACATTAAGGTCTGGGTAGGCCTAGCCAGTCTCCAGACCTTAATCCCATAGAACATCTGTGGAGGGCTGAAGGTTCGAGTTTACAAACATCAGCCTTGAAACTTTAATGACTTGGAGAAGATTTGCAAGAGAATTAGATGCAAAATCCCTCCTGAGATGTGTGCAAACCTGCTGGTCAACTGCGGCAAAACGTCTGACTCTGTGATTGCCAGCAAGGGTTTTGCCACCAAGTACTAAAATCATGTTTTTTGCAGAGGGGTCAAATACTTATTTCCCTCATTAAAATGCAAATCAATTTATAACATTTTTGACATGCATTTACCAGTTTTTTTTTTGTTGTTGTTATTCTGTCTCTCACTGTTCAAATAAAGCTACCATTAAAATTATAGACTGAGCATTTCTTTGTCAGTGGGGAACGTTATTAAAATCAGCAGGGTATCAAATATTTTTCCCTCACTGTATACAGTCACAGAGATAATGACATAGACAGTCACAGAGAGAGCGAGAGGGAGTCAAGGAGACAGAATAGAGGCAGTCACAGAAAGAGAGAGAGTGACAGTCACAGAGACAGTCACAGAGACGTAGAGAGGGAGAGAGAGGGAGAGAGAGATAGTGACAGTCACAGAGAGCGAGAGAGAGAGAGAGAGAGAGAGAGGGAGAGGGAGAGAGAGAAAGAGATAGTGACAGTCACAGAGAGAGAGAGAGAGATAGTGACAGGATCACAGAGAGAGAGAGAGAGAGAGAGAGAGTGACAGTCACAGAGACGTAGAGAGAGAGAGAGAGAGAGAGAGAGAGAGAGAGAGAGAGAGAGAGAGAGAGAGAGTCAAAGAAAGAGAGGGATAAAGTTAATCACAGTGGGAAACATTGAGACAGTCACAGAGAGTGATACAACGTAAAACACCAAATAATGCATGCAGAACAGAATTAGGCCGATACCCGCTAATAATCATAACCAAGAAAAGAGCTGTTAAATTCTACAACCACCTAAAAGGAAGCGATTTCCAAACCTTCCATAACAAAGCCATCACCTACATAGAGATTAACCTAGAGAAGAGTCCCCTAAGCAGGCTGGTTCTCGGATTGTTCACAAACACAAATAGAGCCCCAGGACAGCAACATAATTAGACCCAACCATATCATGAGAAAAACAAAAAGATAATTACTTGGTACATTGGAAAGAATTAACAATAAACAGAGCAAACTGGAATGTAATTTGGCCCTAAACAGAGAGTACATAGTGTAGAATACCTGACCACTGTGACTGACACAAAATGAAGGAACGCTTTGATTATGTACAGACTCAGTGAGCATAGCCTTGCTATTGAGAAATGCCGGCGTATGGAAACCTGGATCTCAAGAGAAGACAGACTGTGCACAGACTGCACACTGCCCACAAAATGAGGTGGAAACTGAATTGCACTTTCTAACCTTCTGCCAAATCTATGAACATATTAGAGACACATATTTC
Source organism: Oncorhynchus tshawytscha (assembly GCF_018296145.1). Classification (NCBI taxonomy): domain Eukaryota; kingdom Metazoa; phylum Chordata; class Actinopteri; order Salmoniformes; family Salmonidae; genus Oncorhynchus; species Oncorhynchus tshawytscha. The sequence goes on along the minus strand of NW_024605462.1, from coordinate 2,627 downwards.
CCTGAGATTACATAGACCCACAAAAATAATGAAAACAAATCCAATGTTGATAAACTCCCATATCTATTGTGTGAAATACCACAGTGTACAATCACAACAGCAAGATGTGTGACCTGTTGCCATAAGA
>NW_024605461.1:0-4706 GCF_018296145.1 Oncorhynchus tshawytscha | reverse complement strand
AGCCTGGAAGTAAATCTGCACTGGGAGACACATTTGAAATGGAATAAATTGAATACATTCAGCAGGGTGGAAACAATCACAGTAAAACATGATTTAAATGTATTGTTGGAAGGGTTGTGGTCACCATTCATGTAATACATGAAATATATACATCAGATGGTATTGGGGAGCTATTTCATAGGGTTTTCATGGGTACATTATTTACTCATTTCAATCTTATACCAACCAACCCTATGCTTGGTGTGACTGTTATGGACAGAACAGACCATCTGATATGCCCTTAAATATTATAATATGCAACCTGGAATTAAAATGTAAGAGGACCAGTGCTTCTACAGTGAATCACATCTGTGCTGTTTAAGAGAGATGTAACAAATTAAAACGTATCAACGCCTGATTTATATTTACAACGACAGGGGGTGCACCGTTCCTGGAGGTACTGCAATACCAGGTCGATGCGTGGAGTGGACGGAGCAAGCCCCTATTCCATCTCCCTGTTCCAAAAATCTATTTAATATATGGTCCCCAGATAGGGGACAGGTCAGATATTAAACTGATATTAAACAGTACCCGTATGAATGTTTTTCATACACAAGGGAAGGGAATGGGAAGCACAAGGGCAAGGTGAAGTATTTGGTATTTATTCACATATTTAGTCAGTTTATCTACTGTTTATTATTTCTCCAGTGGATGTAAATGGTGGAATTATTGAATATTATGTTAATAATACTAATAACAATTTACCACTATCAAAAGGAACAATGTATTTTTACCTCTAGATTTGATATTTTATTTTGAATTCGTTTTTCTAGTCATTTACCAAAACGTATTAGTGTGTTGATAATTTATTTGAAATAATGATTGTGATTTTAATATATTTTTTACCTTTATTTAACCAGGCAAGTCAGTTAAGAACAAATTCTTATTTTCAATGACGGCCTAGGAACAGTGGGTTAACTGCCTGTTCAGGGGCAGAACGACAGATTTGTTACTAGTCCAACGCTCTAACCACTAGGCTACCCTGCCTATATATATTCAATGTTATCTTATAAGGAAGGGTTGAATTTGGACTTTTCAGTAGTCATTAGAAGTTAGAAACAGGAATGTTTATTTAGGGTTTGAACTAACGGGTTGCCTCCCACAATGTAGCCAATGTCTGTTGTGATTGAACCACATGATTAAAGATGCTGTCTTTGTCTCAGCTTAGACTTCCCTTAGAGTGTACGTCAGAGGTTCAAACTGTAGAACCCAGTTCCTACATTTTAAAATATATATTTTTTTAATCAATCAAACCTATGCTACATTTTATCTCTGAGGCCATCAGGATGACGAATCAGAGCAACATTACTGAATGTAAGTACATTATTTACCTTCAGAGGGGAATGTATTAAACCAGTTGCCGAGATAAGTGTTTTGTTGTTGTGCACTCTCCTCAAACAATAGCATGGTATTGTTTCTCTGTAATAGCAACTGAAAATTGGACACTGTAGTTAGATTAACAAGAATGAACAAGAATATAAATAAAGACCATATAAAGACATGTCTGTCCCGGAAAGTTGGCTGCTGTATACAGAGTCATTCTAGTCACATTAGAGCACGTTAACAACAATCATCCCGGTTTAGGGACAGCAATCCCGTAGAGGTTTTAAACTGTATGTACTTAATATTTGAATGAAATAAAATGGTATCTCACCCCTTAATGAATGGGAAGCTCTCGTTTTCTCTCCCACCCCGGTCTGTAGCGAAGAAAAAAGACTTACGGAAAAGCCATGTGCGTGCGTGTGTTTCAAAAACAAAAAGGTAGGGGGTGTGTGTTCAACAATGCCCAGGCATCTGCACTCAAGGCTCTCTCTCTCTGCAGGGTTCGTTTGAAACCAAGGTTTGCACTATCATGCAAACGGTATGTACAGATATCTGCCTATCCCCCATCAAAAAGTGTGTCGGTTTCTCTTAAAATGGGGACTTTCGATTCATTAACACATATGCCTTTCAAATCCTAATTTATCTCACACCCTCCAGAGGATGTGAAGGCTAAAAAGTCAACCTGCCCCCAGAAAGAATACACCATGTCTAGACCGACCCCAGGGGGTAAACATTGATATTTCTAATCAGCGCATATACTAACGGTGCCCCCACCCCGGTCTATAAATTTACATCGGACACCCACCAAGGTGCTAACCCTGAGGATGTAGGAAATCAAAAGGGCCATGTCTTACTGTCTCGACACCCCTCCTGTTGTTTGAAATCACTACCTTTGTAATCTAAACCAAAATATACAGGGTGTTGCAAACAGGATATCGCCCGAAAAAACGTCACCCCCCATGCCCTGTAAATGCATTCCGTAGTATCTCTCCTTTTGAGCCAAGACCGAGGAGCGAGTGTCCGATCCACTATGTTAGCACCGCTTTAGCGCAGCTACAAACCCACAGGCCAGCAACCCCGAATAGTTATCGGACTGAACATTTAAAAGGATCATCTGTGAATCCGTCCTAATGGAGCTTTCTGAAGGTGAGTTAATGAAAAAATATATATTAGATTTGGATGCGTGGAATTGTTTGAACATGAAGGATGATATTGTAATATTAAACATGGAGTTATGTGTTTTAAACGTGGGTCAATGCACGTATTCTTATCGTATAAAATGTTAATATTATCTAACGTTAATATTATCTAACTTTTGTAGGGTCTCCAACATTTACGCAGCTGCTCAGAGGGATAAATGATCTGGAACAGACAGCGTTAGACGGCGATTCTCAGGAGCAAATCGCATGCAGCCAAACCCCGTCACATTATTGTAGACGTAAATCCAATAATCACATACACACGAATATTTATACATTCAAAACAAAACGTGTGCTATATTAAAAGCTATTTTTTGTGTTTACAGCTGACATACAGCCAAGAAGAATAACGGGGTCCATGTGGACCCTGAACGGCTTCGGAAGAGCAGATGACACATCCGATGACACAGATGCAATTCTCCCGTTCTGTACGAACGTTTTTTCAAACACACCGAGAACAGAGGATTTAAACGTCCGGTTAACTCCCCCGGAAACCTCCACCAGCTCGCTCCATATTCCTAACCCAAGCAAACAACGCACAACTCGGGCGCAAATACATTGCTCAGAATCAACCCCTCCGGAAAAGTACGACAGGATAGGGAATTTACGAGACGGCGCTCCATGGACACGGTATGAAACCATTATATATATATATATATTATTATTATTATTTATACATTTTTAGGCTTGAATATGTTAAAACAAGGACAAATAATGTTTTTTCAGGCTCCAACGAGACAGGCCTGGCAGAATCGGGAATTCTTGGTGACAAAAGTCAAGCCCCCCCCAACCGGTTTACGCGATTCGTCAGAACAGCCCTCGTCAAAAAAGCAGAGGTAATGTAATTATGTATTGTTAATATATAGTATTACACCTGAAATGTATTTGACATTTTTTATCTAACATATTTTTATGTTTAATAACCTATTTTGTATGTATTATTTTCTTTCAGACTCCTCCCCGGCGTATAACGGCACCAAAGACCTCACACATCTAGAGCACGCGGAGGATTCCGGCTCACCGAACATTCCCAATGAAACAACCAAAACGGAGGATTTTAACGTTATAAATTACATTTCCGAGGCAGACGACCGGTTATTATGGGATGCGGCCAACCTTCTTGATTCTGCCAATTCTGTGGTGACAACAGACGGATCTGAAATAGAACAAGCTAGGTTTTTCACAGCCTTTTCCAGGGCTCTAAAATCCCGAAAGGTTTTGCTACACAGACGTCTGGGTGTTTTAATAGAGCGCCAATACCGTCAGGATATATCGTTCTGGCATAGAGCAATTCCACGTATGTTAAACAGCAATCAGATTTTAAAAAACGCAAATACAGGCGTTAAAAGCATATATGTTACACGGATCCTTCCAGAATAACCCAAGAACACACATCATTAATTATCCAAATGGCTGACCCAACAGACCTAGGCGAGACAGTTGAAAACCTCTTATCCCAGATACCGCCAGAATTCCAAGCTATAATTAACCATATGAATGAGGCGGGGGTAACAGACATAATACCGATAGATGAAAGCATATTATCACAGATTCCAGCCGAACTCATAGAAATTATTAATCGTATGAATGAGTCAGGGCCTTCGGATGAAAAGCCCTCATATCGCTAATGATGAACGAGAGCCTGAGATCTAATTCTGCAACACACACCCCTCAAAACCAGACATTAACACCCATGTCCGAAGAGTCTGAAAGGCAATACGATGTTTTTGAGGAATTGGAAAATTGTCTAATAAATCAGGATTGTATGGATAGAAGTGTTCGTGTTGTGTACCGAAATCAATTCAACAATACAGAGATTCGACAGTTTTTCAATTTCGCATGGGTGAATCTAAAACTTGACTATACTGTGTTTTACGTAATGATATTGGACACTCTGAACGAACTGTTAGAAAGGGCTAGAGATTATGGCGAACCACGTTATGTCTTACAGTTGGAAATTTGTGGAGACATGCATAGCACGGTATCTCTTATTTTACCCAATGGCGAAGCAGATCTGGAACAATTTATCGCGCTACTAGAACGACTTGTTCAGTCAAATGTATCCGTCTTAGCCGATAGGACCTCGAGCTTGTAGTGCAAATAATACGTCAACCCCTGGGTGGTGGTGGGCAGAGAAGGAAACTA
>NW_024605460.1:0-4702 GCF_018296145.1 Oncorhynchus tshawytscha | reverse complement strand
ATCAGATTAACAATATCCTGTCACATTGTGTTGTGTCTGACTCTATTGTGTTTGTCTGATGACAGTATCAGATTAACAATATCCTGTCACATTGTGTTTATCTGACTCTAGTTATGACAGTATATCAGATTAACAATATCCTGTCACATTGTGTTTATCTGACTCTAGTTATGACAGTATATCAGATTAACAATATCCTGTCACATTGTTTCTCTGTTTTATCAGTATATCAGATTAACAATATCCTGTCACATTGTGTTTATCTGACTCTAGTTATATATCAGATTAACAACATCCTGTCACATTGTTTCTCTGATTTTATGACTATATCAGATTAACAATATCCTGTCACATTGTGTTAATCTGACCCTAGTTATGACAGTATATCAGATTAACAATATCCTGTCACATTGTGTTAATCTGACCCTAGTTATGACAGTATATCAGATTAACAATATGCTGACACATTGTGTTAATCTGACCCTAGTTATGACAGTATATCAGATTAACAATATCCTGTCACATTGTGTTAATCTGACCCTAGTTATGACAGTATATCAGATTAACAACATCCTGTCACATTGTGTTTATCTGACCCTAGTTATGACAGTATATCAGATTAACAATATGCTGACACATTGTTTCTCTGACTCTAGTTATGACAGTATATCAGATTAACAATATCCTGTCCTGTTGTGTTAATCTGACCCTAGTTATGACAGTATATCAGATTAACAATATGCTGTCACATTGTGTTAATCTGACCCTAGTTATGACAGTATATCAGATTAACAATATGCTGACACATTGTTTCTCTGACTCTAGTTATGACAGTATATCAGATTAACAATATCCTGTCCTGTTGTGTTAATCTGACCCTAGTTATGACAGTATATCAGATTAACAATATCCTGTCACATTGTTTCTCTGATCCTAGTTATGACAGTATATCAGATTAACAATATCCTGTCACATTGTGTTAATCTGACACTAGTTATGACAGTATATCAGATTAACAATATCCTGTCCTGTTGTGTTTCTCTGACTCTAGTTATGACAGTATATCAGATTAACAATATCCTGTCACATTGTTTATCTGACCCTAGTTATGACAGTATATCAGATTAACAATATCCTGTCCTGTTGTGTTTATCTGACCCTAGTTATGACAGTATATCAGATTAACAATATCCTGTCTCATTGTGTTTCTCTGACTCTAGTTATGACAGTATATCAGATTAACAATATCCTGTCAAATTTTTATTTTTTAAATTTTTTATTTCACCTTTATTTAACCAGGTAGGCCAGTTGAGAACAAGTTCTCATTTGCAACTGCGACCTGGCCAAGATAAAGCATAGCAGTGTGAGCAGACAACACAGAGTTACACATGGAATAAACAATTAACAAGTCAATAACACAGTAGAAAACAAAGGGGGGAGTCTATATACAATGTGTGCAAAAGGCATGAGGAGGTAGGCGAATAATTACAATTTTGCAGATTAACACTGTTACATTGTTTATCTGACCCTAGTTATGACAGTATATCAGATTAACAATATCCTGTCCTGTTGTGTTAATCTGACCCTAGTTATGACAGTATATCAGATTAACAATATCCTGTCACATTGTGTTTATCTGACTCTAGTTATGACAGTATATCAGATTAACAACATCCTGTCACATTGTGTTTATCTGACCCTAGTTATGACAGTATATCAGATTAACAATATCCTGTCACATTGTGTTTATCTGACCCTAGTTATGACAGTATATCAGATTAACAACATCCTGTCACATTGTGTTTATCTGACCCTAGTTATGACAGTATATCAGATTAACAACATCCTGTCACATTGTGTTTATCTGACCCTAGTTATGACAGTATATCAGATTAACAATATCCTGTCACATTGTGTTTATCTGACCCTAGTTATGACAGTATATCAGATTAACAACATCCTGTCACATTGTGTTTATCTGACCCTAGTTATGACAGTATATCAGATTAACAATATCCTGTCCTGTTGTGTTTATCTGACCCTAGTTATGACAGTATATCAGATTAACAATATCCTGCCCTGTTGTGTTTATCTGACCCTAGTTATGACAGTATATCAGATTAACAATATGCTGACTCTAGTTATGACAGTATATCAGATTAACAATATCCTGTCCTGTTGTGTTAATCTGACCCTAGTTATGACAGTATATCAGATTAACAATATGCTGTCACATTGTGTTAATCTGACCCTAGTTATGACAGTATATCAGATTAACAATATCCTGTCACATTGTTTCTCTGACTCTAGTTATGACAGTATATCAGATTAACAATATCCTGTCACATTGTGTTAATCTGACCCTAGTTATGACAGTATATCAGATTAACAATATCCTGTCACATTGTTTCTCTGATCCTAGTTATGACAGTATATCAGATTAACAATATCCTGTCACATTGTGTTAATCTGACACTAGTTATGACAGTATATCAGATTAACAATATCCTGTCCTGTTGTGTTTCTCTGACTCTAGTTATGACAGTATATCAGATTAACAATATCCTGTCACATTGTTTCTCTGACCCTAGTTATGACAGTATATCAGATTAACAATATCCTGTCCTGTTGTGTTTCTCTGACCCTAGTTATGACAGTATATCAGATTAACAATATCCTGTCTCATTGTGTTTCTCTGACTCTAGTTATGACAGTATATCAGATTAACAATATCCTGTCAAATTTTTATTTTTTAATTTTTTATTTCACCTTTATTTAACCAGGTAGGCCAGTTGAGAACAAGTTCTCATTTGCAACTGTGGCAAGATTATCAGTGTGAGCAGACAACACAGAGTTACACATGGAATAAACAATTAACAAGTCAATAACACAGTAGAAAACAAAGGGGATCTATATACAATGTGTGCAAAAGGCATGAGGAGGTAGGCGAATAATTACAATTTTGCAGATTAACACTGTTACATTGTTTATCTGACCCTAGTTATGACAGTATATCAGATTAACAATATCCTGTCCTGTTGTGTTAATCTGACCCTAGTTATGACAGTATATCAGATTAACAATATCCTGTCACATTGTGTTTATCTGACTCTAGTTATGACAGTATATCAGATTAACAACATCCTGTCACATTGTGTTTATCTGACCTAGTTATGACAGTATATCAGATTAACAATATCCTGTCACATTGTGTTAATCTGACCCTAGTTATGACAGTATATCAGATTAACAATATCCTGTCACATTGTGTTAATCTGACCCTAGTTATGACAGTATATCAGATTAACACAACATCCTGTCACATTGTGTTTATCTGACTCTAGTTATGACAGTATATCAGATTAACAATATCCTGTCACATTGTGTTTATCTGACCCTAGTTATGACAGTATATCAGATTAACAACATCTGTCACATTGTTTTATCTGACCCTAGTTATGACAGTATATCAGATTAACAATATCCTGTCCCTGTTGTGTTTATCTGACCCTAGATTATGACAGTATATCAGATTAACAATATGTGGCACATTGTTTTATCTGACTCTGAGTTATGACAGTATATCAGATTAACAATATCCTGTCCTGTTGTGTTAATCTGACCCTAGTTATGACAGTATATCAGATTAACAATATCCTGTCCTGTTGTGTTTATCTGACCCTAGTTATGACAGTATATCAGATTAACAATATGCTGTCCTGTTGTGTTAATCTGACCCTAGTTATGACAGTATATCAGATTAACAATATGCTGTCCTGTTGTGTTAATCTGACCCTAGTTATGACAGTATATCAGATTAACAATATGCTGTCACATTGTTTCTCTGACTCTAGTTATGACAGTATATCAGATTAACAATATCCTGTCACATTGTTTCTCTGACTCTAGTTATGACAGTATATCAGATTAACAATATCCTGTCACATTGTTTCTCTGACTCTAGTTATGACAGTATATCAGATTAACAATATCCTGTCACATTGTTTATCTGACCCTAGTTACTGACAGTATATCAGATTAACAATATCCTGTCCTGTTGTGTTTATCTGACCCTAGTTATGACAGTATATCAGATTAACAATATCCTGTCTCATTGTGTTTATCTGACTCTAGTTATGACAGTATATCAGATTAACAATATCCTGTCACAATTTTCTCTGACTTTTTAATTTTTTATTTCACCTTTATTTAACCAGGTAGGCCGGTTGATGACAGTATATCATTTAACAATATCCTGTCACAAGATAAAACCCTAGTTATGACAGTATAGCAGATTAACAATATCCTGTCCTGTTGTGTTTATCTGACCAATTAACAAGTAATAACACATTAACAATATGCTGTCTATATACAATGTTAAAGGCTGACCTAGGTAGGCGAATATTATCAATTTTGCAGATTAACACTGTTACATGTTAATCTGACCCTAGTTATGACAGTATATCAGATTAACAATATCCTGTCCTGTTGTTTAATCTGACCTAGTTATGACAGTATATCAGATTAACAATATCCTGTCACATTGTTTTTATCTGACTCTAGTTATGACAGTATATCAGATTAACAATATCCTGTCACATTGTTTTATCTGACTCTAGTTATGACAGTATATCAGATTAACAATATCCTGTCACATTGTGTTTATCTGACCTAGTTATGACAGTATATCAGATTAACAATA
>NW_024605459.1:0-4702 GCF_018296145.1 Oncorhynchus tshawytscha | reverse complement strand
TAATGCCATTGCCTGCTCTCTGTGTCTTTAAGCACCGCACTTTGTCACTCCATCCTTGCTGTGTGTGTGTGTGAGAGCTTTTCTTTGACATCTGTTGGGAGAAATGACTGACTTACAGTTTATGGGGATTGCCTAATCACACATATGAAGTTTTGAAAAGATCTGACCTTTTTAACCCTTGGAAACTGCCACTATGACATCATTTAAGGCACTTCCGGTTGGCACAGGAAGCTATAAATAAACCCATATCCTGATTGGGGTATGCCTTTACAGAATCCTGAGTTTTAAGTCTTTACGTTAAGAACTGAGTTATTTACAGAGGGTTTAGTGAGTGTGTGTTATTTCAGAAAATCATAGAAAATCACAGAAATCTCGCAGAGCTCCGCAGCACACTTTAAAAGATTCGTAAGAACACCCTGCAACTGGATCTGTAACCGTTGAAAAAAAAACACCTATCCGTGAACATCACCAATCTGTCATTGTACGATTTCTCTTAAAATGACGATAGATAAATGGCTGGTTCTTTTTTATTGACACCGGAGGCTCCTTGACTTTGACATGAAGTGGAAAAATAATTTCTCTATTTTCATTTTGGACCTTTAATCCCAGATAAATGGCCATAACTCAAAACCGTTGAGGCCTGGACGCTATCTTGTTCGGGGCCAACTGCCCATTATGCCAAACCTACGCTCACCGAGTTTCGGCTTCGAAATATTTTCCGTTTTCGAGATAAGGCCCCGTCGTGAATCGTGATGTTTTGTCCGATAGCAATATGATTGCTTATGCCCCCCTGTGGGATATTCTGGGACAGTGGAAAAATGACCAAAATCTTATTATTTTTGTGAAACGGAAACCGAATGTCCGACAAAGTTCATTTGATGACTTCCTGGTAGGTCCGGCCCTGCCGCTCGGCCCAACGCCGTCCGCGAATTTTACAAACGTTTTCGGACGTCTAGTAAGGGACCGTACATTTGCAATATGGACTTTCTCACTAACCATACGGCAAATGCCGAAATGTTCCCTTAAGGTATGTGAGTACATGCACTTACTAATACCTCAGTTCCTCACTAATAGCCACTAATCTAAAGTGTTCACTATATATACTTTATACATTTTTATAAATGACTTGTTACTCCCCAAAGTCTAGCACACATCAGTAGACAGTACCTCTCCACCAAGGGCTAAAAATAATCTAAATAACGCAATGGTAAAATAAGAAGTATACAACACAAGGAAGTATAAGACATAACAAAAAAATGTGATTCCATTCAAATGTGACGTCTAGCGTTGGGGTGAGTTGCTGCCGGAAGTGTTGTGGAATAACCTAGCTTGCTGATGAAAAAGGCAGTTCATTAAAAACTAGCAGTATTTCAATCTTCTCAATTTCGAGGCTTGGATAATGGGATATTTCGTGGAAGTCCGGATCTACCGGATAAAACATCACGAATCACGACAGGGCCTTATCTCGAAAACGGAAAATATTTTGAAGCCGAAACTCGGTGAGCGTAGGTTTGGCATAATGGGCAGTTGGCCCCGAACAAGATGGCGTCTAGGCCTCAACGGTTTTTGAGTTATGGCCATTTTTCTGGGATTAAAGGTCCAAAATGAAAATAGAGAAATTATTTTTCCACTTCACGTCAAAGTCAAGGAGCCTCCGGTGTCAATAAAAAAAGAACCAGCCATTTATCTATCGTCATTTAAGAGAAATCGTACAATGACAGATTGGTGATGTTCAAAGATAGGTGTATTTTTTTTCAACGGTTACAGATCCAGTTGCAGGGTGTTCATACGAATCTTTTTAAAGTGTGCTGCGGAGCTCTGCGAGATTTCTGTGATTTTATATGATTTTCTGAAATAACACACACTCACTAAACCCTCCGTAAATAACTCAGTTCTTAACGTAAAGACTTAAAACTCAGGATTCTGTAAGTGGCTATGTCAATCAAGACATGTGTTTACTTATGGCTTCCTGTGCCAACCGGAAGTGCCATAATTGGGTCACACTGTCTGTTTTGAAGGGTTAAAAAATTCACATCTTTCCAAAACTTCATATGTGTGATTAGGTAACCCTCCTAAACTGTAAATCAGTCATTTCTCCCAGCAGATGTCAAAGAAAAGCTCTCTCACACACACACAGCAAGGATGGAGTGAAAAAGTGCGGTGCTTAAAGACACAGAGAGCAGGCAATGGCATTACCATAATCTCTAGGCCGTGCCGAGTTCAACGAGATTTCCCGCTTGAACGTAGCTCGCTCGGTGTAAGCGCAGCGACCATTAGAAAAGTAGGCCCAAAATGAAGCCTGCACCACAACATCATTTACTTTTTGGGTGACAGCGGTGGAACCGTTAGGTTTAGAAGGACAATTCAACCACAGGAATGTTCCTAAGGTCCTCCCGATCTTTGCAAGCCTAACCTTGACCGTGTGGCATTAACCCTTAACAGTAAAACAGGGTTTTTTGATCTCACAGATTACAATGACTTCTCTCCCCATAGGAATACATTGCCTGCACCCCTAATTTCAACCTCAGGCCTATGTGGGTTATGAATGCCGTATGAACCTGTCTTCGATAACAGTCCATCAAGCCACTATGAGGTCTACCTGTGTCGATTCTAAGCTTCCTGGAGCAACCGGAAGTGGTTAAAATCACCCTAAAAGTGTATATCCATACCCTGCCTGCAGTTTGATAGACATAGTGCATTCAACCCTGTTTAAATCAGTCAGTTCTTAACGTAAGGACTTAAAACTCAGGATTCTGTAAAAGCATACCCCAATGATGATATGTGTTGACTTATAGCTTCCTGTGCCAACCGGAAGTGCCATAATTGGTGTCTCAGGGGCTGTTTCGAGGGGTTAAAAAAGTCAGATCTTTCCAAAACTTCATATATGTGATTAGGCAACCCCCATGAACTGTAAATCAGTCATTTTTCCCATAAAATTTCAAAGGAAAAATAAATCACACTAAAACACAACTTGGATGGAGGGACGTATTGGCGTGCGTAAAGACAGACAGTGACTGCAATAGTTAGCTTTGTTCGAGCTAAAAAAGAACCGTCAGACCTAGTGTTCCGAAACTTTAGAATCCTGTTCTAGACCTCCGGTCGATAGTGCGTGGTGAGTTACGTGGCTCTAGAAGGTTCTCGGACCGAGAAACAGCCTCGTACATTTGCAATGACTTCAATTCATTTTGACCATTACGAAAATGACGACATTTAGAAAAGTCTCAGAGACACAAGACTAGGTGCATTGCGACTGTCTCGGCCCATAGAGACGGACCCCAACGTTTCTGTCCGATAGCTCATTCAAGGACCCGGTAGCAAGTCATGGAAAAAAGTGGATTTTCAGCACCAATTAGGGTTTTGCTCAGACACCAAATGACCGATCGAGTCGAAACTTGGGATTCGGGGTCGCCTCAGCTAGGCCTACACATAACATAAGAAATGGACCCGCAGCTAGAATGTAACTACGTGTTTTATGTTTTTTTATGGTTTGAACCGAAGGCGTTGTGAATTTTGGGCCAGCTCTGAAGTATGTGATAGTTGGCTACTAAACGAGTTGGAAAAAGTGGGTTTGGTGTCAGTTTGTATCAGTTTGGTGTCAGAATGATATCTAATTGACTAATGGACGGTGACTTGCTGGTGACTCTTGTCCATTTGCAATATGTTTAAACAGTGAGGTACCATCACCAAAGTGACATTCTGAAATCAACCCTAACGAGCGATTGAGATCAACCAGAAATACTGCCCAGCCATCCCGAGTTCATCGGGCCAATCAATTTCACATTCCTGCAGGATTTTTATAGCATGACAAATTTGTGATGGTACCTGCCCATTGAACCATATTGCAAATGCACAGTGACTTTGCAAAAGTAAGAAAACATAAACAAATGGACATAATGAAATCACCATATTTTTATTTTTGGGTTACCAGTTGCACAACAATAGACGTGCATTTGCAATATGATTCTACAGTGAAAAAACATCACCAAATGGACAAGATGAAATCAACACAACGAGTGATGGAAAGGAACAAATATCACTGCCCAGCCATCCCGAGTTCATCGGGCCAGTCAATTTCACATTCCTGCAGGATTTTTATAGCATGACAAATTCGTGATGGTACCTGCCCATTGAACCATATTGCAAATGCACAGTGACTTTGCAAAAGTAAGAAAACATAAACAAATGGACATAATGAAATCACCATATATTTTTTGGGGGGTTACCAGTTGCACAACAATGCACGTGCATTTGCAATATGATTCAATAGTGAAAAAAACATCACCAAATGGACATGATGAAATCAACACAACGAGTGATGGAAAGGAACAACTATCACTGCCCGGCCATCCTGTGTTCCCATAGCGGGCATTAATATCAGAATTACCGGTAAATGCATTTTACAACCATATTTTTATTTTTGGGTTACCAGGTGCCTATTTTAAACAGTCCATAAAGCATTCAGGACGGCCCCCATGGATAGAGGGCAGTAGTAGGGTACTCCCATAGCGGGCATGGACAATAGGAGTCCCGGTAAATGCATTTACAACCATATTTTTATTTTGGGGTTACCAGTTGCCTATTTTCAATCAATTGCATGTGCATTTGCAATATGATTCTATAGTGAAAAAACATCACCAAATGGACATGATGAAATCAACACAACGAGTGATGGAAAGGAACAACTATCACTGCCAGGCCATCC
>NW_024605458.1:0-4697 GCF_018296145.1 Oncorhynchus tshawytscha | reverse complement strand
ATACCCCATAATGACAAAGCAAAAACTGTTTTTTAGAAACTTGCATGAACATGTTTTTTAAAAATTAATTAAATAGCACATTTTACATAAGTATTCAGACCCTTTACTCAGTACTTTGTGAAGCACCTTCGGCAACGATTACAGCCTTGAGTCTTCTTGGGTATGACGTTACAAGCTTTGCACACCTGTACTTGAGGAGTTTCTCCCATTCTTCTCTGCAGGTCCTCTCAAGCTTTGTCAGGTTGGATGGGGAGCGTCGCTGCAAAGATATTTTCAGGTCTCTCCAGAGATGTTCGATTGGGTTCATGTCTGGGTTCTGTCTGGGCCACTCAGAGATTTATCCTGAAGCCACTCCTGTGTTGTCTTGGCTGTGTGCTTAGGGCCATTGTCCTGTTGGAAGGTGAACCTTCTTCCTTGTCTGAGGTCCTGAGCACTCTGGAGCAGATTTTCATTGAGGATCTCTCTGTATTCTGCTTCGTTCATTTTTCCCTCGATCCTGACTAGTCTTCCAGTCCTTGCTGCTGAAGAACATCCCCACAGCATGATGCTTCCAACACCATGCTTCACCATAGGGATGGTGCCAGGTTTCCTCCAGATTTGATGCTTTGCAATCAGGTAAAAGAGTTCAATCTTGGTTTCATCAGACCAGAGGATCTTGTTTCTCATGGTCAGAGTCCTTTAGGTGCCTTTTGGCCAACTCCAAGCAGGCTGTCATGTGCCATTTAATGAGGAGTGGCTTCTGTCTGGCCACTCTACCATAAAGGCTGGATTGGTGGAGTACTGCAGAGAAGGTTATCCTTCTATCTCCACAGAAGAACTCTGGAGTTCTGTTAAAGTGACCATCGGGTTCGTGGTCACCTCCCTGAACAAGGCCCGTTTCCCCCATTGCTGTTTGGCCAGACGGCCAGCTCTAAGAAGCGTCTTGGTGGTTCCAAACTTCTTCCATTTAAGAATGATTTTCATTTTATTTATTTTTTTAACCTCTTTTTAACTAGGCAAGTCAGTTAACAACAAATTGTTAGTAAATGAGGCCATTGGGTTTTTGGGGACCTTCAATGCTGCAGATTTTTTGGTACACTTCCACAAAAGATCTGTGCCTCGACACAATCCTGTCTCGGCATTCCACGGACAATTCCTTCGACCTCATGGCTTGGTTTTTGCTCAGACATGCACTGTCAATTGTGGGACGTATATACAGTTGAAGTCGGAAGTTTACATACACCTTAGCCAAATACATTTAAACTCAGTTTTTCACAATTCCTGACATTTAATCCTAGTAAAAATTCCCTGTCTTAGGTCAGTTAGGATCACCACTTCATTTTAAGAATGTGAAATGTCAGAATAATAGTAGAGACAATTAATTATTTCAGATTTTATTTCTTTCATCACATTCCCAGTGGTTCAGAAGTTTACATACACTCAATTAGTATTTGGTTGCATTGCCTTTAAATTGTTTAACTTGAGTCAAATGTTTTGGATAACCTTCCAAAAGCTTCCCACAATAAGTTGGGTGAATTTTGGCCAATTCCTCCATACAGAGCTGGTGTAACTGAGTCAGGTTTGTAAGGCCTCCTTGCTCGCACATGCTTTTTCAGTTCTGCCCATATATTTTCTATGGGATTGAGGTCAGGGCTTTGTGATGGCCACTCCAATACCTTGACTTTGTTGTCCTTAAGCTATTTTGGCACAACTTTGGAACTATGCTTGGGGTCATTGTCCATTTGGAAGACACATTTTTGACCAAGCATTAACTTCCTGACTGATGTCTTGAGATGTTGCTTCAATATATCCACTATGTTCCCACCTCATGATGCCATCTATTTTGTGAAGTGCACCAGTCCCTCCTACAGCAAAGCACCCCCACAACATGATGCTGCCACCCCATGCTTCACGGATGGGATGGTGTCTTCAGCTTGCAAGCCTCCCCCTTTTCCCTCCAAACATAACGATGGTCATTATGGCCAAACAGTTCTATTTCTGTTTCATCAGACCAGAGGACATTTCTCCAAAAAGTACAATCTTTGTCCCCATGTGCAGTTGCAAACCGTAGTCTGGCTTTTTTAATGGCGGTTTTGGAGCAGTGGCTTCTTCCTTGCTGAGCGGCCTTTCAGGTTATGTCGATATAGGACTCGTTTTACGTGGATATAGATACTTTTGTACCTGTTTCCTCCAGCATCTTCACAAGGTCCTTTGCTGTTGTTCTGGGATTGACTTGCACTTTTCTCACCAAAGTATGTTAATCTCTAGGAGACAGAACGCCTCTCCTTCCTGAGCGGTAGAACGGCTACGTGGTCCCATGGTGTTTATACTTGCGTACTATTGTTTGTACAGATGAACGTGGTACCTTCAGGCATTTGGAAATTGCTCCCAAGGATGAACCAGACTTGTGGAAGTCTAGAATTTTTTTCTGAGGTCTTGGCTGATTTCTTTTGATTTTCCCATGATGTCAAGCAAAGAGGCACTGATTTTGAAGGTAGGCCTTGAAATATATCCACAGGTACACCTCCAATTGATTCAAATTATGTAAATTAGCCTATCAGAAGCCTTTAAAGCCATGACATCTTTTTTCTGGACTTTTCCAAGCTGTTTAAAGGCACAGTCAACTTAGTGTATGTAAACATCTGACCCACTGTAATTGTGATACAGTGAATTATATGTGAAATAATCTGTCTGTAAACAATTGTTGGAAAAATGACTTGTGTCCTGCACAAAGTAGATGTCCTAACTGACTTGCCAAAACTATAGTTTGTTAACAAGAAATTTGTGGAGTGGTTGAAAAACAAGTTATAATGACTCCAACCTAAGTGTATGTAAACTCTGACTTCAACTGTACATTCAGATGTGTGCCTTTCCAAATCAAGTCCAATCAATTGAATTTACCTCAGGTGGATGCCAATCAAGTTGTAGAAACATCACAAGGATGATCAATGGAAACAGGATGCACCGGAGCTCAATTTTGAGTCTCATAACAAAGGGTCTAAATACTTATGTAAATAAGGTAGTTCTGATTTTTATTTTGAATACAAAATCTAAAAACCTGTTTTCTATTTGTCATTGTGGGGTATCGTGTATAGAATGATGGGGAAATGCTTTTATTGAGTCCATTTTAGAATAAGGCTGTAACATAACAAAATGTGGGAAAAGGCAAGGTCTGAATACTGTCCGAATGCACTGTATATCTATACTATTGTGTTGTATGCCAAGTGGATGAGTAGGGAACAATACAGAGTGACTGCAGTAAAATAACAATTCATCCGGCCTGCCGGCAAGAAAGACATACAGTGGGGCAAAAAAGTATTTAGTCAGCCACCAATTGTGCAAGTTCCCCCACTTAAAAAGATGAGAGAGGCCTGTCATTTTCATCATAGGTACACTTCAACTATGACAGACAAAATGAGAAGAAAAAAAATCCAGAAAATCACATTGTAGGATTTTTTATGAATTTATTTGCAAATTATGGTGGAAAATAAGTATTTGGTCAATAACAAAAGTTTATCTCAATACTTTGTTATATACCCTTTGTTGGTAATGACAGAGGTCAAACATTTTCTGTAAGTCTTCACAGAGTTTTCACAAACTGTTGCTGGTATTTTGGCCCATTCCTCCATGCAGATCTCCTAAAGAGCAGTGATGTTTTGGGGCTGTTGCTGGGCAACACGGACTTTCAACTCCCCCCAAAGATTTTCTATGGGGTTGAGATCTGGAGACTGGCTAGGCCACTCCAGGACCTTGAAATGCTTCTTACGAAGCCACTCCTTCGTTGCCCGGGCGGTGTGTTTGGGATCATGCTGAAAGACCCAGCCACGTTTCATCTTCAATGCCCTTGCTGATGGAAGGAGGTTTTCACTTAAAATCTCATGATACATGGCCCCATTCATTCTTTCCTTTACACGGATCAGTCGTCCTGGTCCCTTTGCAGAAAAACAGCCCCAAAGCATGATGTTTCCACCCCCATGCTTCACAGTAGGTATGGTGTTCTTTGGATGCAACTCAGCATTCTTTGTCCTCCAAACACGACGAGTTGGTTTTTACCAAAAAAGTTATATTTTGGTTTCATCTGACCATATGACATTCTCCCAATCTTCTTCTGGATCATTCAAATGCTCTCTAGCAAACTTCAGACAGGCCTGGACATGGACTGGCTTAAGCAGGGGGACACGTCTGGCACTGCAGGATTTGAGTCCCTGGCGGCGTAGTGTGTTACTGATGGTATGCTTTGTTACTTTGGTCCCAGCTCTCTGCAGATCATTCACTAGGTCCCCCCGTGTGGTTCTGGAATTTTTGCTCACCATTCTTGTGATCATTTTGACCCCACGGGGTGAGATCTTGCGTGGAGCCCCAGATCGAGGGAGATTATCAGTGGTCTTGTATGTCTTCCATTTCCTAATAATTGTTCCCACAGTTAATTTCTTCAAACCAAGCTGCTTACCTATTGCAGATTCAGTCTTCCCAGCCTGGTGCAGGTCTACAATTTTCTTTCTGGTGTCCTTTGACAGCTCTTTGGTCTTGGCCATAGTGGAGTTTGGAGTGTGACTGTTTGAGGTTGTGCACAGGTGTCTTTTATACTGATAACAAGTTCAAGCAGGTGCCATTAATACAGGTAATGAGTGGAGGACAGAGGAGCCTCTTAAAGAAGTTACAGGTCTGTGAGAAATCTTGCTTGTTTGTAGGTGACCAAATACTTGTTTTCCACCATA
>NW_024605457.1:0-4697 GCF_018296145.1 Oncorhynchus tshawytscha | reverse complement strand
GTTACAACCACTACACACAATATAAGAAACTGTCCAAATTGAATGATTCTGGATTGCAAAATATTAAAGTATTGTTAGAAGTTAACATCTGCACATTATTTCATATTTTTATGGAACGCTGGAGTAGCCTTGGATCGCCGCGGAAGCAGATAACAAATGTAAACGTCACCTCTGTTTTGCATTTAAATTGACAAAGTGGTTGCAGGATCTTCTATCCACCTGACTCCGGATCGAGTTGAATCCCCAAAACCTGACTTTTCTGTCGACTGGTGCACCTAGTGTGGATACAGCTGAAAGCTGCAGACTGGGAGGTTCACATGGTCTTATGGGTTACACACGGAAACAAATCTCCAATCACCTGTTTGAACATGCAGAAAAGTGGGTTGCTCCATCGTCCGAGTAGGCAAACGGGTAGTTGTTGTGTTAACATGTTTTACCTCCTTCTGTGACATATACAGTCCTCCTTATAAGAACGGTACACGTCAAACTATTTGGTATTTTATTTGTTTATACTTGCATGCAAAGCACAATATACAGATATAACCAGTGACCGTAACCATACTTCCTTATTATATATTTTTTAACCATGAAATGACCCATGTTTCACCACAGAGACATAATAGTAACATTATTTACATTGAAAGTGTAACAACATTTAGTTTGGTCCCTAAACATCCCAATAAAGATGAAGATCAATAGCCTGACGTTAACAGGTACACCTGACAGGTTCCTTCCATTATTCAACGAGAGAAACAAGCATGACCTGCCATACAACATTCTCTTCCCCGTCAGAGTCATCTCTCACATATATAACTGGCCCCATATACGGGGGAAGAGTCATCCCTAACATATATAACTGGCCCCATATACGGGGGAAGAGTCATCCCTAACATATATAACTGGCCCTAACATATAACTGGGGGGGAAGAGAGTCATCCTAACATATATAACTGGCCGCATATACAGGGAGTGAGAATGAAATGTGCAAGAGTTTAAATGTGCAAGAGTTTAGAATGTGGGTACACGGAACTCTGGAGTGAATGTGGGTACAACAAAGGAACTCTGGATGTAGAATGTGGGTACAACAAAGGAACTCTGGAATGTGTAGAATGTGGGTACAACAAAGGAACTCTGAATGTAGAATGTGGGTACAACAAAGGAACTCTGGAATGTACAACAAGAATGACTCTTCTGTTCTAGTCAGTCATCTTCTAGGCACTTTGGACATTGATTATCATTTCATGACCCAGGCACATATCACATTGACCTCCGTAGTGTTGTGGGTCGAGCAGGCCGACGTTGTTGAGTTCGGAGATGAAAGGTCATTGAGCTTAAGAGGTGCTTCCTGTGGTGAGAGGTGTGGTTCTCTTGGCTGCGTTTTCCTCCACGGTGAAAGTGTAGTTGTACTGTAAACACACAACATGGTTAACACACTACAACAGAACCCACAGTAACAAAATCAACCCCACAACATGGTCAACACTACGACGGACCCCACAGTACCACAATCAAACCCACAACATGGTCAACACACTACAACAGACCCCACAGTACCACAACATGGTCAACACACTACAACAGACCCCACAGTACCACAATCAATACCACAACATGGTCAACACACTACAACGGACCCCACAGTACCACAACATGGTCAACACACTACAACAGACCCCACAGTACCACAATCAATACCACAACATGGTCAACACACTACAACGGACCCCACAGTACCATAACATGGTCAACACACTACGACGGACCCCACAGTACCACAATCAAACCCACAACATGGTCAACACATTACAACGGACCCCACAGTACCACAACATGGTCAACACACTACAACAGACCCCACAGTACCACAACATGGTCAACACACTACAACAGACCCACAGTACCACAATCAATACCACAAGATGGTCAACACACTACAACGGACCCCACAGTACCACAACATGGTCAACACACTACAACGGACCCCACAGTACCACAATCAAACCCACAACATGGTCAAAACACTACAACAGACCCCACAGTACCACAATCAAACCCACAACATGGTTAACACACTACAACGGACCCCACAGTACCACAATCATGGTTAACACACTACAACGGACCCCACAGTACCACAACATGGTTAACACACTACAACGGACCCCACAGTACCACAACATGGTTAACACACTACAACAGACCCCACAGTACCACAATCAATACCACAACATGGTCAACACACTACAACGGACCCCACAGTACCACAATCAATACCACAACATGGTCAACACACTACAACGGACCCCACAGTACCACAACATTGTCAACACACTACAACAGACCCACAGTACCACAATCAATACCACAACATGGCCAACACACTTCAACAGACCGCACAGTACCACAACATGGTCAACACACTACAACAGACCCCACAGTACCACAATCAATACCACAACATGGTCAACACACTACAACAGACCCCACAGTACCACAACATGGTCAACACACTACGACGGACCCCACAGTACCACAATCAAACCCACAACATGGTCAACACACTACAACAGACCCCACAGTACCACAACATGGTCAACACACTACAACAGACCCCACAGTACCACAATCAATACCACAACATGGTTAACACACTACAACAGACCCCACAGTACCACAAAAATACCACAACATGGTCAAAACACTACAACAGAACCCACAGTAACACAAAAATACCATGCCCACTGGGGTGGCAAGGTAGCCTAGTGGTTAGAGCGTTGGACTAGTAACCGAAAGGTTGCAAGATTGAATCCCCGAGCCGACAAGGTACACATCTGTCGTTCTGCCTCTGAACAAGGCAGTTAACCCACTGTTCCTAGGCCAGTTAACCCACTGTTCCTAGGCCAGTTGCCCCACTGTTCCTAGGCCAGTTAACCCACTGTTCCTAGGCCAGTTAACCCACTGTTCCTAGGCCAGTTAACCCACTGTTCCTAGGCCGTCATTGAAAATAAGAATTTGTTCTTAACTGACTTGCCTGGTAAAATAAATAAATAAACACACACACCTCATTTTTCAATGTCCTGGACAGACTTGATGCGAATGTTGTTCAGAGTGTTTGTTGGAGTCTAGGAGGAGAGAGAGACAGTTTAGACTCATGGAGGAAAGAGAGACAGTTTAGACTCATGGGTATTTCAGAGTGTTTGTTGGTCTAGGAGGAAAGAGACAGTTTAGACTCATGGTATTTCAGAGTGTTTGTTGGTCTAGGAGGAAAGAGACAGTTTAGACTCATGGTATTTCAGAGTGTTTGTTGGGGTCTAGGAGGAAAGAGAGACAGTTTAGACTCATGGTATTTCAGAGTGGTATCTCGTCAGAGTGTTTGTTGGGGTCTACAGGTCTCGTGGTATTTCACCACTGGAAGTAAAAGTAGTCCATGTCACTTTACCAGTAAAACGATGGCGGTTGGTATTTCAACTTACCATGCCGTTCGTTTGGGTCTTGAACTTGGGGTGTAGAGTGAAGGGAACACCATCTATGGCTGGAGAGGGAGGGAGAGAAGAGAGATGGAGGGGAAAGAGAGGGAGGGTAGAAAGAGTGAGAGAGAGGGATGGTGGGAGGGAGAGGGAGGGTGAAGAGGTATTTGGTATTTTGGTAGGATCCCCCATTAGCTGTTGTAAAATCAGCAGCTACACTTCCTGGAGTCCACACAACATGAAACATTACATTATACACTTCCTGGGGTCCACACAACATGGAACAATACATAATACACTTCCTGGGGACCACACAACATGGAACAATACACTTCCTGGGGTCCACACAACATGGAACATTACATTATACACTTCCTGGGGTCCACAAACATGGAACATTACATTATACACTTCCTGGGGTCCACACAACATGGAACATTACATTATACACTTCCCCAAGTCCACACAACATGGAACAATACACTTCCTGGGGACCACATGGAACATTACATTATACACTTCCTGGGGTCCACACAACATGGAACAATACATTATACACTTCCTGGGGACCACACAACATGGAACATTACATTATACACTTCCTGGGACCACACAACATGGAACATTACATTATACACTTCCTGGGGTCCACACAACATGGAACAATACATAATACACTTCCTGGGGTCCACACAACATGGAACATTACACTTCCTGGGTCCACACAACATGAAACATTACACTTCCTGGGGACCACACATGAAACATTACACTTCCTGGGGACCACACATGAAACATTACACTTCCTGGGGTCCACACAACATGGAACATTACACTTCCTGGGGTCCACACAACATGGAACATTACACTTCCTGGGGTCCACACAACATGGAACATTACACTTCCTGGGGACCACACATGAAACATTACACTTCCTGGGGTCCACACAACATGAAACATTACACTTCCTGGGGACCACACATGAAACATTACATAGAGAGAGGGAGGAGAGGGAGGAAGGTAGAGAGAGTAGAGGTAGAGAGAGGGAGGTAGGTAGAGAGAGGAAGGTAGGATAGAGAGAGGTAGGTAGGTAGAGAGAGGGAGGTAGGTAGAGAGGGAGGAAGGTAGAGAGAGTAGAGGTAGAGAGAGGGAAGGTAGGGTAGAGAGGAGGAAGGTAGGATAGAGAGAAAGGTAGGATAGAGAGAGTAGAGGTAGAGAGAGGGAGGAAGG
>NW_024605456.1:0-4697 GCF_018296145.1 Oncorhynchus tshawytscha | reverse complement strand
CTATATCGCTGTCGCGAAGGTCGTCCAGGTCGAACAGGTCCAGCAACTTGCGCAGCAACGACAGAATCTGACCTGCCTTGATTTTGTGGAAGTTGACGAATACACTTGGATAGGAGTCATCCCCACCCTTGTCTTCGGAGGCTACACTAAGAACGTTGTCACGTAGAGCCTCGTCAGTCAGGGTGTTCTCGTACAGGGAGAGGACCGTGTCCCGAGTGAACAATTTGCACAGGCTCAGAAACAGGGTCGATTCGAACTCCCCGTTTATCTTAGGGATGTTCTGTAATGCCAAGAAGTGCCCTAGGTGTTCTGCGTGCACTTTCAACACCTCGTCGGGGAAGACGTTTGGACAATGGAGATGCAAGACCACGGGAGACTTGAGAAGCACCGGCGCAAATGGGTTTGCGGGGCAGGGGTAGATGATGCCGGAGTCGTGTGGTCCCGTAGCTATACAAAATCCATCCTGTTGCAGGCTTACCTGGAGTGTCTTAACACAGTTTGCCATTCTAAACAGAGAGAAAGTGGGTCCACACCACGACTACAGACGAAACTAGTCAAGATGTTGACGTCTAAGACAAGGAGTTCGGACTGCGACGATGCTTACAAATTCTGTTTGGATCTGTGGGACGAACTGTCTCTGACCCTGATTGAATCACAAGAGTCGAGTGCAGTGTTGCCAAGCAAAGAGGAGTTGTCTCAGATGCAGGGCCATGAAGATATGATCAGACTGGCTCTCCTGGCTGATTTTTATAGGTACCAAAAGGAAGATCTGGCTTTAAATAAGGAGGAGTCAGCTGAGAAGTTGTGTGCAATTAGAGCCAAGGCATTCAGCTTCCTCACAAAAGGACTTGATGTCCGACCAGAGCGTAAACTACCAAAGGTAATCCCTTTATCCAAAACGCCTCTGTGTCATAGAACCAGGGCCAACTCACCCGTCCCCAGACCATCGTTACAGCCACAGCCCCTTTGTCAAACTGTAGTAGAATCCTCTGAACATGGCAGCTCTCGTGTCCAAGTGAGGGATTACCTGGGTGGATACACTCCGCACACCGGAGAATCAGCAGCCGATCTGCCGCCCAGTCTACATGAGGCTGCTGCACAGATAACGAGTCAGAGAGGTGGCACCCTTGCAACGGACCCAACGCAGCTGAGTGCTAAAAAGGTCTGCAAGAAACGTAACCTCAAACCAGGACCCGGGCCATGTCCAATGTCTATGAGCAAACAGGACCAGGGCCCTTGTGATAACAGGGATAGCCAGAATGGGAAGAGCAAACGGCCCAATCGGCGCAGGAATCAACCTTACACACAGACCGGTGAACGACCCAGAGACAGGGAAGATTCCATAAAGTGGGCTAAACTCAGTTTTTCTGTCAAGAGGAAATCATACCAGGCTAAGCTCATAAGAGCCTTCCAGTTGGTGAAAGGCGTCGGACATTCTATGCTTACACTCAATTCCGAATGGGGCCTGAGTTGTTACTACAAACTAGCAGTCGCCTACACCACGGATCAGCCGCTGGAGATGGCAGCGGCCTGTCTACCCGAACTGCGTCAAGCAGTGGACCTCATCCACAGTGAACAGTTTCACAAGTTGAGTGAACTACCTCTCGGGTCTCAGATGCTGCTATACGCTGTGCTCAACTGCCACATCAACTGGGTCGACCACAACCACAAGCAGATACTCCTCATGCCCGGGCAACCGAGCGCCCGCACCCCTAACCGGGATGGAGACTTGAGGTGCTCGAGATGTCTGAAGAATCAGACCTTCCACTCGTCCGAGGTGAAAGGCAACCCGAGAAACATAGATGTGGAATTTGACTTCGAACAGATGAGGTTTGGGTCATCGTGCTGCGCTGCGCCCATGATAAACGTACCCCTCAGCACGGAGACAGTCAACACTTGTACCTTTACCGAGATGAAACAGATGTACACCTCTTGTAAGACATGCAAGCAGCCAATCTTTTCCGAACTACTAGTGGATATGGAAACGCTCTACTCGCGCTGTGTGGTCTGCACTTCGGACCCTATCTGACACATCCGAATAGACACTAGCAATCTCGCCAAGACCTAGGAGGCTATGACCGAAGCTGCCTCAGGCATTGTTCACGACGCCCAAGTCTCCGAGACGGACAAAGGTATGGCTGAAGCAGCATCGGGCATTGTGCACCAGTCCGACGTGACGCTGTTTAGAGCGGTACACTGTATACCCTTTGCTAGATTGAAAGATATAATCTGCACACATTACGGAGCTAATCACTTTGACACTGAGTGGCGGAGAGTCCGAGCCGGTCAGCAAGGCTCGGCCATCGGTAACAGAAATCTCTACCTGTACTTAAGCATCACAAATAGGCTGGACAGAAAAGAAGGGGCCATCCGAGAGATTATGGGACTGTACAGAGATATCACCAAAATGGCATCCGGGAGCAATGGCAGAGTGGAGACCTTGGCATCGGATCAGATGCCGCTTCTAGTAGAGCCAGTGGACCCCTCACTGTGTGATAACGCAAAGATCGAAGCAGCCGAGAGCGTCATGGGACTGGAGGACTCTGAGGATATGAGCGAGTATCTGGAGACTTTCAAATGTAATACCACTCGTAGCTGCTGCCTTGAACTGGGGGAACTGAGTTGTTACGATGGGGAAGATTATTCAGATGAGGAATGGGAACAGGAGGGACTCAACTGTTGTTTGGGCGAGGATGATCTGAGCTGCATGTCTGCTCCAGTCCAAGACAACGTGACACAAGACAATAATGTGGGGTGCAAGGGTATATTGGAACACGGGACTTTGAGAACGTCTAAAGTTATAATTGACGACGACTGACTGTTCATTATCCCTTTGTGAACATTTGGTGATTGTTATACTATACACGGTCTTGTATCATTGTGTTGTTGCTTGTAACACAGAAATAAATTAAACCTTTGTTGTACACGCAACCCTGTCTCCTGTCTATTCCTCACCTCGGTGCCCACTCATGCCTCTCTAGCTCAGGGCATATGACCATGGAACCGTTTCAGAGAGGTGACTGGAGCCGTACCTGGCATATGTGCGTAAGGTTCGACGACGTACATCTTATAAGTCGTGTAGAGTACACCTGGGTGCACATGGCTGATATAGAGAAGCGAATACCGACATCTGTAACTCTGACGGAGCCCGGTCATGATGGTGTGTTCCGCATAGCCGTAGGGTCGCATATGATCCCTAGTACACGCTATATAGTTATCCGGGCTGTATACACACACTGCGGAGACAGCTACGGACTTGTTACAACCAAACATTTTACCAACACGTACACCGACACCAAGGGCCACAAAGTGAAAAGGATCAGCGTGTTAGCAAGAGCGCCCTTGGCCTGGGTGAAGATGAACACACCCGATGATACGGCAGCTAGCCACCTGACCTACCCTTACACAGGGGACATGGTTTGTGGACATCAACCCGAGCTTATCGTCTCGAGGATATACGCCAATATGAACCGTCACGTGCACAACACCTTAGTGTTTACCTCCTACACCCAGGACTCTACAGAAAGGGATAGTTTAGCCTCAGAATTGGTAGGCGAGACGTTGTCCATACTCGGGGCCCCGCTTGCGTTCAAGGCCTTACACGAACAGAGCAGGCTAACCCTGGAACGGCTGCAGTGTCCGAGTGACCGTGAGATTCTCACCATACCCGATCCACACAAAGCGCTTTGGGGTACCTGTGTATTGTGGCAGCTAGACTCGACCCTAGGCACTCTCTCACGTGCAACTGTTAACCAACACACGGACCTATCGCCAGTCCCATCTGCTGTTTGGTGGTTGAGCGTAAGGCTGACGTGCACCGGTGTAGAGGTGACTAGGTGTTGCGGGGGAAGTGCTACCAAAGACACTATACAGGCTCCCTACTGGGCAGTTGTACTCGCGGCCCTGTGTTGCGGAGCACTGGACCGTTGGTCTCTCGAGCTAGACAACCAGTCAAAGGCGTTGAGAGTCGACACTAATCTACTCCTGAGTGAACGACAGAAGGACGAGTTGTGTCAACGCTGCGGGTACGCTTATCGAATATCACCCGTGGTGTGTGAGTCAAGGCCCAAGAGAGTGTCAGCTGTGTTGCAGATAGACAATTTGCTCCTGGGTGGCATCTGCACAACTCTGTGTGCTACAGTCACCCGAGATAACAGAGATGGATCGATTGCGGCAGGATCAGATAAACAAGCCCGTTACCCCTCGGAACACCGAGGCCGGGCAGAACGGGAACAGAGATATTGTCTCAATCACCGAAGGGTCTACAGAGCTAGCTGTGAGGAACATTGGGAACTGTACAAGTGCAAGGGAGAGGACGAGTGGAGAGAACGAGAAGAAGTCGACCAAAGGCAAGTCGAAGAAGACATTGTTAAACCCGAGTCACGAATCACCCCCGGGTGTGAAAGAAGAGCGAACCAGATCGCATCGTGGTGGGAAGATGGATCAAGGTGGTACTGGGGACAGGACACAGACGACGGAGGGGAAAGATCGGAACATCCACGAAAATACAGGTCGATGCAAATATCGGCAACGTACACGGGACGAGAAGAACAAGAAGAAGACAGATCGAGACAGGAGCCGAAGAGCAGAAGGAAAGAGCCCAAAGAGGACTCCGACCCAGGCTGGTGGTCATGGCAGAAGGACTGTAGACGGAGACGACTCGAGAGACTCGGGTGCTACACGCATGGCGAAAGGGT
>NW_024605455.1:0-4696 GCF_018296145.1 Oncorhynchus tshawytscha | reverse complement strand
GCCTGACCAAATACATAAAGATGAACACAAAATACTTTGACCAGGGCGTGACAGTCTACTAGTACTACTAATTTTGATGTTGATCCCATGTCTACTACTACTAGTATTGATGTTGATCCCATGTCTACAACCATGTCTACTACTACTAGTATTGATGCTGATCCCATGTCTACTACTACTACTAAGTATTGATGTTGATCCCATGTCTACTACTACTACTACTAGTATTGATGTTTTATTGACTACTACTAGTATTGATGTTGATCCCATGTCTACTACTACTACTAGTATTGATGTTGATCCCATGTCTACTACCACTACTACTACTAGTATTGATGTTGATCCCATGTCTACTACTACTAGTATTGATGTTGATCCCATGTCTACTACTACTACTAGTATTGATGTTGATCCCATGTCTACTACTACTGGTATTGATGTTGATCCCATGTCTACTACTACTAGTATTGATGTTGATCCCATGTCTAC
Organism: Oncorhynchus tshawytscha; assembly: GCF_018296145.1. NCBI lineage: Eukaryota > Metazoa > Chordata > Actinopteri > Salmoniformes > Salmonidae > Oncorhynchus > Oncorhynchus tshawytscha. The sequence continues at coordinate 4,207 of NW_024605455.1, read as the reverse complement.
TACTACTACTACTAGTAGTATTGATGTTGATCCCATGTCTACTACTACTAGTATTGGTGTTGATCCCATGTCTACTACTACTACTACTAGTATTGATGTTGATCCCTTGTCTACTACTACTACTACAACTAGTATTGATGTTGATCCCATGTCTACCACTACTACTACTAGTATTGATGTTGATCCCATGTACACTACTACTAGTATTGATGTTGATCACATGTCTAATACTACTAGTATCGGTGTTGATCCTATGTCTACTAGTACTACTAATTTTGATGTTGATCCCATGTCTACTACTACTAGTATTGATGTTGATCCCATGTCTACCACTACTACTACGAGTATTGATGTTGATCCCATGCCTACTACTACTACTAGTATTGATGTTGATCCCATGTCCACTACTACTACTATTGATGTTGATCCCATGTCTACTACTACTAGTATTGATGTTGATACCATGTCTACTACTACTACTAGTATTGATGTTGATCCCATGTCTACTACTACTACTACTAGTATTGATGTTGATCCGATGTCTACTACTACTACTACTACTACTAGTATTGATGTTGATCCCATGTCTACTACTACTAGTAGTATTGATGTTAATCCCCTGTCTACTACTACTAGTATTGATGTTGATCCCATGTCTACTACTACTAGTATTGATGTTGATCCCATGTCTACTACTACTAGTAGTATTGATGTTGATCCCATGTCTACTACTACTAGTATTGATGTTGATCCCATGTCTACTACTACTACTACTAGTATTGATGTTGATCCCATGTCCACTACGACTAGTATTGATGTTGATCCCATGTCTACTACTACTACTACTAGTATTGATGTTGATCCCATGTCTACCACTACTACTAGTATTGATGTTGATCCCATGTCTACTACTAGTAGTATTGATGTTGATCCCATGTCTACTACTGCTACTAGTATTGATGTTGATCCCATGTCTACTACTACTAGTATTGATGTTGATACCATGTCTACTACTACTGCTATTGATGTTGATCCCATGTCCACTACTACTAGTATTGATGTTGATCCCATTTCCACTACTACTACTACTAGTATTGATGTTGATCACATGTCTACTACTACTAGTATTAGTATTGATGTTGATCCCATGTCTACTACTACTACTAGTATTGATGTTGATCCCATGTCTACTACTACTAGTATTAGTATTGATGTTGATCCCATGTCTACTACTACTACTAGTATTGATGTTGATCCCATGTCTACTACTACTAGTATTGATGTTGATCCCATGTCTACAACTACTACTACTAGTATTGATGTTGATCCCATGTCTACTACTACTACTACTAGTATTGATGTTGATCCCATGTCTACTACTACTAGTATTGATGTTGATCCCATGTCTACTACTACTAGTATTGATGTTGATCCCATGTCTACTACTACTAGTATTGGTGTTGATCCCATGTCTACTACTACTACTAGTATTGATGTTGATCCCATGTCTACTACTACTACTACTACCAGTATTGATGTTGATCCCATGTCTACTACTACTACTAGTATTGATGTTGATCCCATGTCTACTACTACTACTAGTATTGATGTTGATCCCATGTCTACTACTACTAGTATTGATGTTGATCCCATGTCTACTACTACTACTAGTATTGATGTTGATCCCATGTCTACTACTACTAGTATTGATGTTGATCCCATGTCTACTACTACTAGTATTGATGTTTGATCTCATGTCTACTACTACTAGTATTGATGTTGATCCCATGTCTACTACTACTAGTATTGATGTTGATCTCATGTCTACTACTACTACTAGTATTGATGTTGATCCCATGTCTACTACTACTAGTATTGATGTTGATCTCATGTCTACTACTACTATTAGTATTGATGTTGATCCCATGTCCAATACTACTAGTATTGATGTCGTTCCCATGTCTACTACTACTACTACTAGTATTGATGTTGATCCCATGTCTACCACTACTACTAGTATTGATGTTGATCCCATGTCTACTACTACTAGTATTGATGTTGATCCCATGTCTACTACTACTAGTATTGATGTTGATCCCATGTCTACTACTACTAGTATTGATGTTGATCCCATGTCTACTACTACTAGTATTGATGTTGATACCATGTCTACTACTACTGGTATTGATGTTGATCCCATGTCTACTACTACTAGTATTGATGTTGATCCCATGTCTACTACTACTACTAGTAGTATTGATATTGATCCCATGTCTACTACTACTACATTTAAACATGTTAACCCTCGCAAGGCTGCAGGCCCAGACGGCATCCCAGCCGCGCCCTCAGAGCATCGCAGACCAGCTGGCCGGTGTGTTTACGGACATATTCAGCAATCCTATACCAGTCTGCTGTTTATGCTTCAAGAGGGCCACCATTGTTCCTGTTCCCAAGAAAGCTAAGGTAACTGAGCTAAACGACTACCGCCCATGCTCCACATCCGTCATCATGAAGTGCTGAGAGACTAGTCAAGGACCATATCACCTCCACCCTACTGACACCCTTGACCCACTCCAATTTGCTTACCGCCCAAATGAGGTCCACAGACGATGCAATCTCAACCCACACTGCACACCTTCCATCTGGACAAGAGGAATACCTATGTGAGAATGCTGTTCATCAGCTACAGCTCGGCATTCAGCACCATAGTACCCTCCAAGCTCGTCATCAAGCTCGAGACCCTGGGTCTCGACCCCGCCCTGTGCAACTGGGTACTGGACTTCCTGACGGGCCGCCCCCAGGTGGTGAGGGTAGGCAACAACATCTCCTCCCCGCTGATCCTCAACACTGGGGCCCCACAAGGGTGCGTTCTGAGCCCCCTCCTGTACTCCCTGTTCACCCACGACTGCGTGGCCATGCACGCCTCCAACTCAATCATCAAGTTTGCGGACGACACAACAGTGGTAGGCTTGATTACCAACAACGACGAGACGGCCTACAGGGAGGAGGTGAGGGCCCTCGGAGTGTGGTGTCAGGAAAATAACCTCACACTCAACGTCAACAAAACTAAGGAGATGATTGTGGACTTCAGGAAACAGCAGAGGGAACACCCCCCATCCACATCGATGGAACAGTAGTGGAGAGGGTAGCAAGTTTTAAGTTCCTCGGCATACACATCACAGACAAACTGAATTGGTCCACTCACACAGACAGCATCGTGAGGAAGGCGCAGCAGCGCCTCTTCAACCTCAGGAGGCTGAAGAAATTCGGCTTGTCACCAAAAGCACTCACAAACTTCTACAGATGCACAATCGAGCATCCTGGCGGGCTGTATCACCGCCTGGTATGGCAACTGCACCGCCCTCAACCGTAAGGCTCTCCAGAGGGTAGTGAGGTCTGCACAACGCATCACCGGGGGCAAACTACCTGCCCTCCAGGACACCTACACCACCCGATGCTACAGGAAGGCCATAAAGATCATCAAGGACATCAACCACCCGAGCCACTGCCTGTTCACCCCGCTGTCATCCAGAAGGCGAGGTCAGTACAGGTGCATCAAAGCTGGGACCGAGAGACTGAAAAACAGCTTCTATCTCAAGGCCATCAGACTGTTAAACAGCCACCACTAACATTGAGTGGCTACTGCCAACACACTGTCAATGACACTGACTCTACTCCAGCCACTTTAATCATGGGAATTGATGGGAAATTATGTAAATATATCACTAGCCACTTTAAACAATGCTACCTTATATAATGTTACTTACCCTACATTGTTCATCTCATATGCATACGTTGATACTGTACTCTATATCATCGACTGCATCCTTATGTAATACATGTATCACTAGCCACTTTAACTATGCCACTTGGTTTACATACTTATCTCATATGTATATACTGTACTCGATATCATCTACTGTATCTTGCCTATGCTGCTCTGTACCATCACTCATTCATATATCCTTATGTACATATTCTTTATCCCCTTACACTGTGTATAAGACAGTAGTTTTTTTTTGGGAATTTAGTTAGATTACTTGCTCGTTATTACTGCATTGTCGGAACTAGAAGCACAAGCATTTCGCTACACTCGCATTAACATCTGCTAACCATGTGTATGTGACAAATAAAATTTGATTTGATTTGATTTGATTTGATTTGATTACTAGTATTGATGTTGATCCCATGTCCACTACTACTAGTA
>NW_024605454.1:0-4696 GCF_018296145.1 Oncorhynchus tshawytscha | reverse complement strand
AATGGCGTGACCCGGATTCTGCGGCCACAACACAGAGCACTAACCACTGTATGATCATGGCGAGTTACCAGCGCTTGTGGGAGACCCCTTGAGTGGAAGCCAAAAAGTCAGCTGTGCCTGTCCACCTCATTGCATGCTTGAAAAACCCAATTTGTCCCACAGACACACAAGCACTAACTGTAATCTAACTGGCATCAAAGTGTAACATAAGACTTTGGAATTTAACCACCTCAGCCACGTCAAAGTGAAGGCCTGCTTGAGTAGATCGATTTCACCTCCACATACACAAGCCCTGGTAGCTCGCCGTGATCGTATAGTGGTTAGTACTCTGCGTTGTGGCCGCAGCAACCCCGGTTCGAATCCGGGTCACGGCATTGAAATTCACAATGTCACGGCATAAGGGCTCTTTTTGAATTAGCAGGGTTAACTACAGTGAATAAGTAGAGTGAATTTAGCAGAGATTGTGGAAAGGGCTGCCACTGACCACTGGTGAATAAATAATTACTATACCTCTGTCGTTTTTAACATTAAATAAGCAGAGATTGAAAGCAGTGTAGGTTACCATACTATACATTTAGTTTCGTTGGCTACAGTCAATTTTGACAACAACTAAGAGCATTGAAGCACAAAGCGAAAACTTCTCCGCCTCGTCCCGAAGCTATGCTTGGGCTGATACTCTGTGATAGTCTATCATTGTGCTCATCTGCAGAGCTGCTCATGGCGACATCATATGGCTGAGTCTCAGTTGAACTCATTCAAAAAGCGCCCTCAAGTCAAACTTCAATAAGCATTTCTCAACGGCTGGCCATGCCTTCCGCCTGGCTACTCCAACCTCGGCCAACAGCTCTGCCTCCCCGGCAGCTCCTCGCCCAAGCCTCTCCAGGTTCTCCTTTACCCAAATCCAGATAGCAGATGTTCTGAAAGAGCTGCAAAACCTGGACGCGTACAAATCAGCTGGGCTTGACAATCTGGACCCCCTATTTCTGAAACTTTCCGCCGCCATTGTCGCAACCCCTATTACCAGCCTGTTCAACCTCTCTTTCATATCGTCTGAGATCCCCAAGGATTGGAAAGCTGCCGCAGTCATCCCCCCTCTTCAAAGGGGGAGACACCCTGGACCCAAACTGTTACAGACCTATATCCATCCTGCCCTGCCTATCTAAGGTCTTCGAAAGCCAAGTCAACAAACAGGTCACTGACCATCTCGAATCCCACCGTACCTTCTCCGCTGTGCAATCTGGTTTCCGAGCCGGTCACGGGTGCACCTCAGCAACACTCAAGGTACTAAACGATATCATAACCGCCATCGATAAAAGACAGTACTGTGCAGCCGTCTTCATTGACCTTGCCAAGGCTTTCGACTCTGTCAATCACCATATTCTTATCGGCAGACTCAGTAGCCTCGGTTTTTCGGATGACTGCCTTGCCTGGTTCACCAATTACTTTGCAGACAGAGTTCAGTGTGTCAAATCGGAGGGCATGCTGTCCGGTCCTCTGGCAGTCTCTATGGGGGTGCCACAGGGTTCAATTCTCGGGCCGACTCTTTTCTCTGTATATATCAATGATGTTGCTCTTGCTGCGGGCGATTCCCTGATCCACCTCTACGCAGACGACACCATTCTATATACTTTCGGCCCGTCATTGGACACTGTGCTATCTAACCTCCAAACAAGCTTCAATGCCATACAACACTCCTTCCGTGGCCTCCAACTGCTCTTAAACGCTAGTAAAACCAAATGCATGCTTTTCAACCGATCGCTGCCTGCACCCGCATGCCCGACTAGCATCACCACCCTGGATGGTTCCGACCTTGAATATGTGGACATCTATAAGTACCTAGGTGTCTGGCTAGACTGCAAACTCTCCTTCCAGACTCATATCAAGCATCTCCAATCGAAAATCAAATCAAGAGTCGGCTTTCTATTCCGCAACAAAGCCTCCTTCACTCACGCCGCCAAGCTTACCCTAGTAAAACTGACTATCCTTCCGATCCTCGACTTCGGCGATGTCATCTACAAAATGGCTTCCAACACTCTACTCAGCAAACTGGATGCAGTCTATCACAGTGCCATCCGTTTTGTCACTAAAGCACCTTATACCACCCACCACTGCGACCTGTATGCTCTAGTCGGCTGGCCCTCGTTACATATTCGTCGCCAGACCCACTGGCTCCAGGTCATCTACAAGTCCATGCTAGGTAAAGCTCCGCCTTATCCTGGTTCTGGTCACGATGGCAACACCCACCCGTAGCACGCGCTCCAGCAAGTGTATCTCACTGATCATCCCTAAAGCCAACACCTCATTTGGCCGCCTTTCGTTTCCAGTACTCTGCTGCCTGGGCCTGGAGCAGATTGCAATCAGCTGAGTTGGAGACTTTTATCTCCTCCTGCTTCCAGGCATCATTTATCTGGGCAGCTAACAGTCGCTGCTGCTGTACATAAGTCTATTGGTAAATAACCCCACCATTTCACCTACCTCATCCCCATACTGTTTTTGTTGTTGCTTTACTGCTCTTTTGCACAATATCTCTACCTGTACATGATCATTTATCACTTTCCAGTGTTAATCTGCAAAGAGTGTAACTGATTCGTCTACCTCCTCATGCCTTTTTTATTTTACATTGTATATAGACTCCCCCTTTGTTTTCTACTGTGTTATTGACTTGTTAATTGTTTATTCCATATGTAACTCTGTGTTGTCTGCTCACACTGCTATGCTTTATCTTGGCCAGGTCGCAGTTGCAAATGAGAACTTGTTCTCAACTGGCCTACCTGGTTAAATAAAGGTGAAATAAAATAAAAAATAAAAAGTTGTGAATCACATTGCCATGAGCAGTACTAACCATTATATGATCACAACAAGCTACCAGGGCTTGTGTGTGAGGGGGAGATATTAGGCTACTAAAGCATGCCGTTGCCTTGATGTGGAAAATGTGGCTAAATACCATTGTTGACTAGTTAGACTATAAATACCATTGTTGACTAGTTAGACTAGAGAGACTCAACAGTGTATTGTGTAGTAGAATAGAGTTAGTACTGACCCCTGTAGAGTAATGTGTGGTACAGTGGAATACAGTGCTCTGCTAGTGTAGAGCATTTAACTATGCCACTTGGTTTACATACTCATCTCATATGTATATACTGCACTCAATACCATCTACTGTATCTTGCCTATGCTGCTCTGTACCATCACTCATTCATATATCCTTATGTATATATTCTTTATCCCCTTACACTGTGTATAAGACAGTAGTTTTTTGGAATTGTTAGTTAGATTACTTGTTCGTTATTACTGCATTGTCGGAACTAGAAGCACAAGCATTTCGCTACACTCGCATTAACATCTGCTAACCATGTGTATGTGACAAATAACATTTGATTTGATTTGATTTGATTTAGAGTACGCTTCTGAAGTATCCTTGGAATAGGAACATGCCCTCCTCTGGACAATGATTAGCATCCATGAGGGTGACGGTCAACCTCTCCTTGATTATATCATCCAGGGGCAACATATTGGGTTCCCCCAAACTCCAGAGGATGAATCTATCATTCTCTGACCTGAACACAGGGAAAAGAGAATGGAAAGATGGGTGTGTTGGACCAGGTCTAGTTCAGGCCCACAGTATCGTCACTGTGCATATGGGATAGGAAGAACAGGCAAACATACTGACACTTCCTAACCTGCCAGAAGTCCACTGGCAGCAGAGTATAGGGTTATGTTTACCATTCATTATTCACAGCTCTGGAGAATCATCCTCGGAAAATGACGAGGAAAGAGAGCAATGTGCCTTTCACTGAGGAGTGACTTCCATCTGGCCACTCTACCATAAAGGCCTGATTGGTGGAGTGCTGCAGAGATGGTTGTCCTTCTGGAAGGTTCTCCCAGCTCGTTTAGTGTGACAGGGTCTAGGTCTTCCAATTAAGCACCGCCACGTGCAGTCGTAGACTCCGTCAATGTAAGAAATGTTTTGCCTTTATCGTGTAGTGTGGCGCCCGGTGACTGACCAATAGAAACTTGGCCAGCACTGAGTACACACACAAATTAGGATTATTGTGAATAGTCAGATTTATATAATAGTTTGATTTAAACGTCTACATGCTTTGCAAGAAGAACGATTTCCCTAATAATCCTGTTTACATTTTGATAAATGCAGATTTCGCCAATCAAAATAAATTTCTACCACAGCGACCATGTTATTTTTGGGAAGCCTATATTATTCTTAGTTCGGACATATAAACGTTTGTATGTGAAAAATATGGTCAAAACACACCAAGACATTCGTGAAGAGGGCACGACAATGCCAATTTCCCCTCAGGAGGCTGAAAAGATTTGGCATTGGACCTCAGATCCTCAAATAATATCTAAAGTTGCACCATCGAGAGCATTTTGACTGGCTGCATCACCGCGTGGTATGGCAACTGCTCGGCATCCGACTGCAATTCGCTACAGAGGATAGGGCTTACATCACTGAGGCCGAGCTTCCTGCCATCCAGGACCTCTATATCAGGCAGAGGAAGGCCCAAAGAATTGTCAAAGACTCCAGCCACCTAAGTCATAGTCTGTGGACCGGGATCTTTTATTTAAGCTCATGAAACATGGGACCAACACTTTACATATTGTGTTAATATTTTAGATTACACAGTTAGTACTTTGAGTCATTCAAAAGGAGACTTTTTGCCGTAACATTGTGTATCAA
>NW_024605453.1:0-4696 GCF_018296145.1 Oncorhynchus tshawytscha | reverse complement strand
CAATCATATTGTTCAATATGTGAGTTTATTTTGTTACTTAGCAGGATACTGTCTGTAATTTGTCTCAGCCTGCCCAATGATGTGTATCCTAACATGAACACAATGATGTGTCAAATATTAGTGCATTTTAATTTGGTTAAGCATTAGAATAAGCCTCCTCAATACTTGAAGCCATAGGTGATAATAGAAGCTGATCTGTGGTCAGTATTGTGACATAATTATAATGTTAAGGAAATATTTGAATGGAGAAAGCTGATCTGAGAGCAGTGCTCCTTTTCTTTCTATACTATCAGTATTGATACATGATCCGGACATGATACCTTGTTGTGCTGCTGATCCAGTTTCTACTGGTTTGCCTGATGATATGGGACTCTGCCCTGTTCACCAGACGTGCTACGTTGCCCTTAAACCTTGGAAATAGTAACACAAAATAAAATAATGAGACTATAAGGAGAACCAGTACTGAGTCAATGTCCAGAGGTACCAGGTAGTTGAGGTAATAATGAGACTATAAGGACAGGTACTGAGTCAATGTGCAGGGTACCAGGTAGTTGAGGTAATAATGAGACTATAAGGAGTACCAGTACTGAGTCAATGTGCAGGGTACCAGGTAGTTGAGGTAATAATGAGACTATAAGGAGTACCAGTACTGAGTCAATGTGCAGGGTACCAGGTAGTTGAGGTAATAATGAGACTATAAGGAGTACCAGTACTGAGTCAATGTGCAGGAGTACCAGGTAGTTGAGGTAATAATGAGACTATAAGGAGTACCAGTACTGAGTCAATGTGCAGGGTACCAGTACTGAGTCAGTTGAGTTGAGGTAATAATGAGACTATAAGGAGTACCAGTACTGAGTCAATGTGCAGGGTACCAGGTAGTTGAGGTAATAATGAGACTATAAGGAGGTACCAGTACTGAGTCAATGTGCAGGGTACCAGGTAGTTGAGGTAATAATGAGACTATAAGGAGTACCAGTACTGAGTCAATGTGCAGGGTACCAGGTAGTTGAGGTAATAATGAGACTATAAGGAGTACCAGTACTGAGTCAATGTGCAGGGTACCAGGTAGTTGAGGTAATAATGAGACTATAAGGAGTACCAGTACTGAGTCAATGTGCAGGGTACCAGGTAGTTGAGGTAATAATGAGACTATAAGGAGTACCAGTACTGAGTCAATGTGCAGGGTACCAGGTAGTTGAGGTAATAATGAGACTATAAGGAGAACCAGTACTGAGTCAATGTGCAGGGTACCAGGTAGTTGAGGTAATAATGAGACTATAAGGAGAACCAGTACTGAGTCAATGTGCAGGGTACCAGGTAGTTGAGGTAATAATGAGACTATAAGGAGAACCAGTACTGAGTCAATGTGCAGGGTACCAGGTAGTTGAGGTAATAATGAGACTATAAGGAGTACCAGTACTGAGTCAATGTGCAGGGTACCAGGTAGTTGAGGTAATAATGAGACTATAAGGAGTACCAGTACTGAGTCAATGTGCAGGGTACCAGGTAGTTGAGGTAATAATGAGACTATAAGGAGTACCAGTACTGAGTCAATGTGCAGGATACCAGGTAGTTGAGGTAATAATGAGACTATAAGGAGTACCAGTACTGAGTCAATGTGCAGGGTACCAGGTAGTTGAGGTAATAATGAGACTATAAGTAGTACCAGTACTGAGTCAATGTGCAGGGTACCAGGTAGTTGAGGTAATAATGAGACTATAAGGAGTACCAGTACTGAGTCAATGTGCAGGGTACCAGGTAGTTGAGGTAATAATGAGACTATAAGGAAGTACTGAGTCAATGTGCAGGGTACCAGGTAGTTGAGGTAATAATGAGACTATAAGGAGTACCAGTACTGAGTCAATGTGCAGGGTACCAGGTAGTTGAGGTAATAATGAGGCTATAAGGAGTACCAGTACTGAGTCAATGTGCAGGGTACCAGGTAGTTGAGGTAATAATGAGACTATAAGGAGTACCAGTACTGAGTCAATGTGCAGGGTACCAGGTAGTTGAGGTAATAATGGGACTATAAGGAGCACCAGTACTGAGTCAATGTGCAGGGTACCAGGTAGTTGAGGTAATAATGAGACTATAAGGAGTACCAGTACTGAGTCAATGTGCAGGGTACCAGGTAGTTGAGGTAATAATGAGACTATAAGGAGTACCAGTACTGAGTCAATGTGCAGGGGTACCAGGTAGTTGAGTAATAATGAGGCTATACATTAGTTTTCGGGATCAGGATGGAGGTTACATCTCACCCAGGGAGCGTACAACAGTGACTAGACAACACACACACACACACACACACACACACACACACACACACACACACACACACACACACAGGGAATGTTGTGTTTGTTTAATATTGTTTTAGGACTATGAAAATGGACAAAATGATTAGCCTATGGATTATGAAAACAACAACAATAAATGGGAAAATGGGAGAGGAGAAATGACTAGAGACAGTGTTGTTTAACTCACTGACCAGGACCCATGAGTTCTTCTTACCTTTGTTCAGTAGAAAAGTCTCCCTCTCTAAAGTTTATAGGTTGACCCATAGACCAGTCACTCTTCATGGACACACAGCTGGGAACAGGGGAGGCTGGTCTCTCCTGCTTGATTGGGCTTCAACACAACAGAGACAAACATTACATCTCTCATCTACTCTGAGCTCAGATGGGGAAACAGAAGAAGAGTTTCATTCCAAAACGCTGTGTCCACTTTCAGAAATGTTGATAAATTATATTTGATTGTTTATAGAAATTATTAAATGACTTCAAGTCTTTATAAAGGCTTCTAAAGTGGGTAAATTTCACTTAAAAAGACAGACTTGATTTGATGAAAAATGGATCAACAAAAAACAAACCTGTCTAGAAGTTACAGTATATAGAATGTAGTATATAGTATATAGTTACAGTATATAGAATGTAGTATATAGTATATAGTTACAGTATATAGAATGTAGTATATAGTATATAGTTACAGTATATAGAATGTAGTATATAGTATATAGTTACAGTATATAGAATGTAGTATATAGTTACAGTATATAGAATGTAGTATATAGAATGTTACAGTATATAGAATGTAGTATAGTTATAGTTACAGTATATAGAATGTAGTATATAGTATATAGTTACAGTATATAGAATGTAGTATATTATATAGTTACAGTATATAGAATGTAGTATATAGTATATAGTTACAGTATATAGTGTAGTATATAGAAAAGTATATAGAATGTAGTATATAGTATATAGTTACAGTATATAACAGTTATTGTTACATCTCCAGAATGTAGTAGTGGTTCTGTATATAGAATGTAGTATATAGTATATAGTGTTTATAGACTGTAGTTTAAAACAGTATATAGAATGTTCTGTATATTATAAGTTACAGTATATGTTCATGTTTGTATACTAAACTTAGTATCCAGAATTTGGTTGTAGTTCATGTCCAGTGACATAGTTACAGTAGAGATGGTTCTAGATGTTGGTCCCTTTTCCTGACTTACGAAAGAGAGATGCCAGAGGCAGGTCCCTCCTTAACAGTGAGTCAAAAGAGAGAGATGACACATCAGGCAATAATTTTAGTTATTATATAGCAGTAAAGGTCCCTCCCTCTCTCTAACATTAAAGAGAACTGATAACTTAAACAGCATTGTCATCTCACCTCTTAGCTTTTCTGTCATGTTCCCCAGAGAGACTCATTTTAGAAGCAGGGACATCCTCTTCTCTCTCCCCAGAGTCACTCATTTTAGAGCACTGACCCCTAAACAGAGATCCAACATGTTGGTTGTGGTTAACACAGTGACAACTAAACAGAGATCCAACATGTTGGTTGTGGTTAACACAGTGACAACTAAACAGAGATCCAACATGTTGGTTGTGGTTAACACAGTGACAACTAAACAGAGATCCAACATGTTGGTTGTGGTTAACACAGTGACAACTAAACAGAGATCCAACATGTTGGTTGTGGTTAACACAGTGACCCTAAACAGAGAGATGCAACATGTTGGTTGCAGTTCCCTCAGTAACAACTAAACAGAGATCAACATGTTGGTTGTAGTTAACACAGTGACAACTAAACAGAGATCAACATGTTGGTTGCAGTTCCACAGTGACAACTAAACAGAGATCCAACATGTTGAACACAGTGACAACTAAACAGAGATCCAGGATGTTTGGTTGTGGTTAACACAGTGACAGCTAAACAGAGATCCAACATGTTGGTTGTGGTTAACACAGTGACAACTAAACAGAGATCAACATGTTGGTTGTGATTAACACAGTGACAACTAAACAGAGAGATCCAACATGTTGGTTGTGGTTAACACAGTGACAACTAAACAAGAAGTCCAACATGTTGGTTGCTGATTAACACACAGTGACAACTAAACAGAGATCCAACATGGTAGTTTATGGTTAACACAGTGACTAAACAGAGATCCAACATGTTGGTTGTGGATTGCTACAGTGACAACTAAACAGAGATCAACATGTTGGTTGTAGTTGCACAGTGACAACTAAACGAGATAAAACACATGTTGGTTGTGGTTAACACAGTGACAACTAAACAGAGATCCAACATGTTGGTTGTGGTTAACACAGTGACAACTAAACAGAGATCCAACATGTTGGTTGTGGTTAACACAGTGACAACTAAACAGAGATCCAACATGTTGGTTGTG
>NW_024605452.1:0-4693 GCF_018296145.1 Oncorhynchus tshawytscha | reverse complement strand
GGATTCTAGCTTAGTGGGTTGTCTAGCAAGGTCTATGGCTGTCTGGAGTGGTTCTCAATCAGAGGCAGGTGCTTATCGTTGTCTCTGATTGGGAACCATATTTAGGCAGCCATATTCTTTGAGTTTGTCGTGGGTGATTGTCCTTAGTGTCTTACTTGTACTCTCTGTTAGTTTGCACTAGATAGGCTGTTTTCGGTTTTCATTTACGTTTATTGTTTTGTAGTGTTTAGTGTTTAGTCGTATTTACGTTTTGTTTAATAAATATGGATCGCAATCGACACGCTGCAGTTTGGTCCGACTCTCCTTCATCACCACTAGAAAACCGTTACAGAATCACCCACCACCAACGGACCAAGCGGCGTGTCAACAGGCAGGAGCAGCCGAAAGAGGAGAGGCAACAAAGGCAGCAACAGCGGCGCAATGAGGATTGGACATGGGACGATATATTGGATGGCAAGGGTTGCTACACATGGGAGGAGATCCTGGCGGGAAGGGATCGCCTTCCATGGGAACAGGTGGAGGCACTTAGGAGAGCAGAGGCAGCCGGAGAGAGGAGCCGGCGATACGAGGGAACACGGTTGGCAAGAAAGCCCGGGAGTCAGCCCCAAAAATTCTTGGGGGGGCTTACAGGGAGTATAGCTATGCCAGGTAGGAGACCTGCGCAAACTCCCTGTGCTTACCGGGGGCTGGAGAGACCGGGCAGGCACCGTGTTATGCTGTGGAGCGCACGGTGTCTCCAGTGCGGGTGCACAGCCCGGTTCGATATATTCCAGCTCCTCGTATCGGCCGGGCTAGAGTGGGCATCGAGCCAGGTAAGGTTGGGCAGGCTCGGTGCTCAAGAGCTCCAGTGCGCCTGCACGGTCCGGTCTATCCAGTACCACCTCCACACCCCAGCCCTCCGGTAGCAGCTCCCCGCACCAGGCTTCCTGTGCGTGTCCTCGATCCAGTACCACCAGTTCCAGCACCACGCACCAGGCCTTCAGTGTGCCTCGCCTGTTTAGCGCAGCCAGAGCCTTTCTCCTCTACAGCGCTGCCGGAGCCTCCCGCCTGTTCAGCGCAGCCAGAGCCATCCTCCTCTACAGCGCTGCCGGAGCCTCCCGCCTGTTTAGCGCAGCCAGAGCCTTTCTCCTCTCCTGCGCTGCCGGAGTCTCCCGCCTATCTAGCGCTGTTAGAGCCTTCCTCATCTCCAGCGCTGCCGGAGTCTCCCGCCTGTTTAGCGCAGCCAGAGCCTTCCTCCTCTACAGCGCTGCCGGAGCCTCCCGCCTGTTTAGCGCAGCCAGAGCTGCCAGTCTGCAAGGAGCAGCCAGAGCTGTCAGTCTGCATGGAGCAGCCAGAGCTGCCAGTCTGCATGAAGCAGCCAGTCTGCATGGAGCAGCCAGAGCTGTCAGTCCGCATGGAGCAGTCAGAGCTGTCAGTCTACATGAAGCAGCCCGAGCTGCCAGTCTGCATGAAGCAGCCAGTCTACATGGAGCAGCCAGAGCTGCCAGTCTGCATGAAGCAGCCAGAGCTGTCAGTCTGCATGGAACAGTCAGAGCTGTCAGTCTGCATGGAGCAGCCAGAGCTGTCAGTCTACATGAAGCAGCCCGAGCTGCCAGTCTGCATGAAGCAGTCAGTCTACATGGAGCAGCCAGAGCTGTCAGTCCGCATGGAGCAGCCAGAGCTGTCAGTCTACATGAAGCAGCCCGAGCTGCCAGTCTGCATGAAGCAGCCAGTCTACATGGAGCAGCCAGAGATGTCAGTCTGCATGAAGCAGCCAGAGCTGTCAGTCTGCATAGAGCAGCCAGTCTGCATGGAGCTGCCAGTCTGCATGGAGCTGCCAGTCTGCAAGGAGCTGCCAGTCTGCAAGGAGCTGCCAGTCTGCAAGGAGCTGCCAGTCTGCACGGAGCTGTCAGTCTGTAAGGAGCTGCCAGTCTGCAAGGAGCTGCCAGTCAGCACGGAGCCGCCAGAGCGGTCAGTCTGTAAGAAGCCGCCAGAGCTGTCAGCCTATATGGAGCAGCTAGTGCCGCCAGTCTGCCCAGCGCCGCCAGTGCCCCCAGTCTGCCCAGCGTCGCCAGTCTGCCCAGCGCCGTCAGTCTGCCCAGCATCGCCAGTCTGCCCAGCATCGCCAGTCGGCCCAGCACCGCCAGTCTGCCCAGCGCCGCCAGTCTGCCCAGCGTCGTCAGTCTGCCCAGCGTCGTCAGTCTGCCCAGCGTCGTCAGTCTGCCCAGCGTCGTCAGTCTGCCCAGCGCCGCCAGTCTGCCCAGCATCGCCAGTCGGCCCAGCACCGCCAGTCTGCCCAGCACCGCCAGTCTGCCCAGCGTCGTCAGTCTGCCCAGCGTCGTCAGTCTGCCCAGCGTCGTCAGTCTGCCCAGCGTCGTCAGTCTGCCCAGCGTCGTCAGTCTGCCCAGCACCGCCAGTCTGCCCAGGGTCGCCAGTCTGCCCAGCGTCGCCAGTCTGCCCAGCGTCGCCAGTCTGCCCAGCGCCGCCAGTCTGCCCAGCGCCGCCAGTCTGCCCAGCGCCGCCAGTCTGCCCAGCGCCGCCAGACTCTTCCAGATCTGCCAGTCAGCCAGACTCTTCCAGATCTGCCAGTCAGCCAGACTCTTCCAGATCTGCCAGTCAGCCAGACTCTTCCAGATCTGCCAGTCAGCCAGACTCTTCCAGATCTGCCAGTCAACCAGACTCTTCCAGATCTGCCAGTCAACCAGACTCTTCCAGATCTGCCAGTCAACCAGACTCTTCCAGATCTGCCAGTCAACCTGACTCTTCCAGATCTGCCAGTCAACCAGACTCTTCCAGATCTGCCAGTCAACCAGACTCTTCCAGATCTGTCAGTCAGCCAGGATCTGCCAGTCAGCCAGGATCTGCTGAAACCACCAGCCAGCCAGGAGCTGGTAGATCTATCTACCTGCCTGAGCTTCCTCTCACTCCTGAGCTTCCTCTCACTCCTGAGCTTCCTCTCACTCCTGAGCTTCCTCTCACTCCTGAGCTTCCTCTCACTCCTGAGCTTCCTCTCACTCCTGAGCTTCCTCTCACTCCTGAGCTTTCTCTCACTCCCGAGCTTCCCCTCAGTCCCGAGCTGCCTCGGTCCCGAGCTGTCCTTCAGTCCCGATCTGCTCCTCAGTCCAGTGGGGTTCTGGGTGGGGACTACTAGGCCATGGTCGGCGGCGAGGGTGGACTATCCAGGGACGAAGGGAGAGGGGACTAAGACATTAAAGGAGTGGGGTCCACGTCCCCGCGCCGGAGCCGCCACCATGGACAGACGCCCACCCGGACCCTCCCTATTGTTTTGAGGTGCGTTCGGGAGTCCGCACCTTAGGGGGGTTCTGTCACGCCCTGGTCAAAGTATTTTGTGTTTATCTTTATGTATTTGGTCAGGCCAGGGTGTGGCATGGGGTTTTTGTAATTGTGGTGTGTTTGTCTTGGGGTTTTGGTGGTGGTATTGGGATTCTAGCTTAGTGGGTTGTCTAGCAAGGTCTATGGCTGTCTGGAGTGGTTCTCAATCAGAGGCAGGTGCTTATCGTTGTCTCTGATTGGGAACCATATTTAGGCAGCCATATTCTTTGAGTTTGTCGTGGGTGATTGTCCTTAGTGTCTTACTTGTACTCTCTGTTAGTTTGCACTAGATAGGCTGTTTTCGGTTTTCATTTACGTTTATTGTTTTGTAGTGTTTAGTGTTTAGTCGTATTTACGTTTTGTTTAATAAATAGTATTGCAGGTGTCATGTGTATGGGCATGTCACAGCAGTATGTAGAAGGGAGAATCCAAGATTTGAGAAATGTGCAGGAGGACATGGGACAGAATCATGTTTAGGTTCGGTAGGAAAAGTTGTGTGTGTCAACTGAGAGAGAGGCAGGTTGAGGTGGCCAGGGTCAGAGAGGCAGGTTGAGGTGGCCAGGGTCAGAGTAGTGCAGAAGATGCCGCATGCTGAGGCCATAAAGTAGGTAGAGGGAGGATCAAGGGTAAGAGATTCTGAGAGGAACCCTGGGAATATTAGATCTCTGCTATGACAGAGGGATAAGCCAATGAGTGATACGTTTCAGTAAGGTTAGCTTCTTAGCAATGGTTATCAACTGTACCGCAGAGATGGAACGTTAGTCACAGAAAATAGATGTTGTGGTGGCAGCTGCAGAGAAGTACTTGGGGGTACGAGATTTGACTTCAGAAGAGTTACAGGGTGTGTTGAGTGGTAGTGTCCTGTCCTCTCAGGTCAGTGGCCTGGGGTAGGATCAGATAGGTTTAAAGTAGTGACATAAGGTTTTAATTAGTGACATAAGGTTTTAATGAGTGTAGGGTTAGTTGATAGGGTAATTAAAACAATATTTATTTATTTTTTTATTTGTTTTTCCCGTTTCCCCATGTTGTATCACAAAGTGTAATGGATTTATACTATAGTTCAGTTGGGAGCGGTAATTCAATAGATTGGATGCCAACCACTGGTAAACCTCACCAAAGAAGAAGAAAAGTAGCCATACAGACTCACGCTAGTTAGACAAGCCTGTAGATTCCAAAGGTTATCATCCCATCTGGTAGTGCCTGTCTTGACGATAGCTAGCTAAATAAGATACCTAGCTGTTAGCCAGTTAGCTAGCTAGTAACCTTGGCTTATTAAGGCTATTTTGCTACGCTTCCCGTCCTACCTGATGGTTGCACGTCGTTGTATCCTACTCCTTCTCATTTAACAAACTTTATTATGTTATTTGTATTCCATTTCGCA
>NW_024605451.1:0-4692 GCF_018296145.1 Oncorhynchus tshawytscha | reverse complement strand
TCTTCAGATAGACTTCCTAGACGTCATAGTGACAGACAGACAGCTCTTCAGATAGACTTCTAGGCGTCATAGTGACAGACAAGACAGACAGCTCTTCAGATAGACTTCTAGACGTCATAGTGACAGACAGACAGCTCTTCAGATAGACTTCTAGACGTCATAGTGACAGACAGACAGACAGCTCTTCAGATAGACTTCTAGACGTCATAGTGACAGACAGACAGCTCTTCAGATAGACTTCTAGAGCGTCATAGTGACAGACAGACAGCTCTTCAGATAGACTTCTAGACGTCATAGTGACAGACAGACAGCTCTTCAGATAGACTTCTAGACGTCATAGTGACAGACAGACAGCTCTTCAGATAGACTTCTCGCCATAGACGTCAGACAGCTAGTAGACTTCTGACGACAGACAGACAGCTCTTCAGATAGACTTCTAGACGTCATAGTGACAGACAGACAGACAGCTCTTCAGATAGACTTCTAGACGTCATAGTGACAGACAGACAGACAGACAGCTCTTCAGATAGACTTCTAGACGTCATTCAGTGACAGTGACAGACAGACAGCTCT
The DNA here is from genome assembly GCF_018296145.1 of Oncorhynchus tshawytscha. Taxonomy (NCBI): domain Eukaryota; kingdom Metazoa; phylum Chordata; class Actinopteri; order Salmoniformes; family Salmonidae; genus Oncorhynchus; species Oncorhynchus tshawytscha. The sequence goes on along the minus strand of NW_024605451.1, from coordinate 4,119 downwards.
TCAGATAGACTTCTAGCGTCATAGTGACAGACAGACAGCTCTTCAGATAGACTTCTAGACGTCATAGTGACAGACAGACAGACAGCTCTTCAGATAGACTTCTTAGACGTCATAGTGACAGACAGACAGCTCTTCAGATAGACTTCTAGACGTCATAGTGACAGACAGACAGACAGCTCTTCAGATAGACTTCTAGACGTCATAGTGACAGACAGACAGACAGACAGCTCTTCAGATAGACTTCTAGACGTCATAGTGACAGACAGACAGACAGCTCTTCAGATAGACTTCTAGACGTCATAGTGACAGACAGACAGACAGCTCTTCAGATAGACTTCTAGACGTCATAGTGACAGACAGACAGCTCTTCAGATAGACTTCTAGACGTCATAGTGACAGACAGACAGACAGACAGCTCTTCAGATAGACTTCTAGACGTCATAGTGACAGACAGACAGCTCTTCAGATAGACTTCTAGACGTCATAGTGACAGACAGACAGCTCTTCAGATAGACTTCATACGTCATAGTGACAGACAGACAGCTCTTCAGATAGACTTCTAGACGTCATAGTGACAGACAGACAGCTCTTCAGATAGACTTCTAGACGTCATAGTGACAGACAGACAGACAGCTCTTCAGATAGACTTCTAGACATCATAGTGACAGACAGACAGACAGCTCTTCAGATAGACTTCTAGACGTCATAGTGACAGACAGACAGACAGCTCTTCAGATAGACTTCTAGACGTCATAGTGACAGACAGACAGACAGCTCTTCAGATAGACTTCTAGACGTCATAGTGACAGACAGACAGCTCTTCAGATAGACTTCTAGATAGCGTCATAGTGACAGACAGACAGCTCTTCAGATAGACTTCTAGACGTCATAGTGACAGACAGACAGACAGCTCTTCAGATAGACTTCTAGACGTCATAGTGACAGACAGACAGACAGACAGCTCTTCAGATAGACTTCTAGACGTCATAGTGACAGACAGACAGCTCTTCAGATAGACTTCTAGACGTCATAGTGACAGACAGACAGACAGCTCTTCAGATAGACTTCTAGACGTCATAGTGACAGACAGACAGACAGACAGCTCTTCAGATAGACTTCTAGACGTCATAGTGACAGACAGACAGACAGACAGCTCTTCAGATAGACTTCTAGACGTCATAGTGACAGACAGACAGACAGCTCTTCAGATAGACTTCTAGACGTCATAGTGACAGACAGACAGACAGCTCTTCAGATAGACTTCTAGACGTCATAGTGACAGACAGACAGACAGCTCTTCAGATAGACTTCTAGACGTCATAGTGACAGACAGACAGACAGCTCTTCAGATAGACTTCTAGACGTCATAGTGACAGACAGACAGCTCTTCAGATAGACTTCTAGACGTCATAGTGACAGACAGACAGCTCTTCAGATAGACTTCTAGACGTCATAGTGACAGACAGACAGCTCTTCAGATAGACTTCTAGACGTCATAGTGACAGACTGGGACCTTTAATACCACATTTCACAAGTATTTCTATTCAGAGTTCTATCCTGTCCAGCAGAGAGAGTAAACACTAACATAACATAACAACAACACTAACATTGCGCAACCAGGGGTGGAAAGATCCCTGCGACAGAAACTAAAACAAGAAGCTCCCACGCTGAGGTCTGTCCAACGCTGGTCCGACCAAGCTGACTCCACACTCCAAGACTGCTTCCACCACGTGGACTGGGAGATGTTTCGTATTGCGTCAGACAACAACATTGACGAATACGCTGATACGGTGTGCGAGTTCATTAGAACGTGCGTTGAAGATGTCGTTCCCATAGCAACGATTAAAACATTCCCTAACCAGAAACCATGGATTGATGGCAGCATTCGTGTGAAACTGAAGGCACGAACCACTGCTTTTAATCAGGGCAAGGTGTCTGGTAACATGACTGAATACAAACAGTGCAGCTATTCCCTCCGCAAGGCTATCAAACAAGCTAGCGCCAGTACAGAGACAAAGTAGAATCTCAATTCAACGGCTCAGACACAAGAGGTATGTGGCAGGGTCTACAGTCAATCACGGACTACAGGAAGAAACCCAGCCCAGTCACGGACCAGGATGTCTTGCTCCCAGGCAGACTAAATAACTTTTTTGCCCGCTTTGAGGACAATACAGTGCCACTGACACGGCCTGCAACGGAATCATGCGGTCTCTCCTTCACTGCAGCCGAAGTGAGTAAGACATTTAAACGTGTTAACCCTCGCAAGGCTGCAGGCCCAGACGGCATCCCCAGCCGCGCCCTCAGAGCATGCGCAGACCAGCTGGCCGGTGTGTTACGGACATATTCAACCAATCCCTATACCAGTCTGCTGTTCCCACATGCTTCAAGAGGGCCACCATTGTTCCTGTTCCCAAGAAAGCTAAGGTAACTGAGCTAAACGACTACCGCCCGTAGCACTCACATCCGTCATCATGAAGTGCTTTGAGAGACTAGTCAAGGACCATATCACCCCCACCCTACCTGACACCCTTGACCCACTCCAATTGCTTACCGCCCAAATAGGTCCACAGACGATGCAATCTCAACCACACTGCACACTGCCCTAACCCATCTGGACAAGAGGAATACCTATGTGAGAATGCTGTCTTCATCGACTACAGCTCGGCATTCAACACCATAGTACCTCCAAGCCGTCATCAAGCTCGAGACCCTGGGTCTCGACCCGCCCTGTGCAACTGGGTACTGGACTTCCTGGCCGGGCCGCCCCAGGTGGTGAGGGTAGGCAACAACATCTCCTCCGCTGATCCTCAACACTGGGGCCCCACAAGGGTGCGTTCTGAGCCCCCTCCTGTACTCCCTGTTCACCCACGACTGCGTGGCCATGCACGCCCAACTCAATCATCAAGTTTATGACTCCACAACAGTGGTAGGCTTGATCACCAACAACGACTCAGACGGCCTACAGGGAGGAGGTGAGGCTCCTCGGAGTGTGGTGTCAGGAAAATAACCTCACACTCAACGTACACAAAACTAAGGAGATGACAGGGACTTCAGGAAACAGCAGAGGTGGAACACCCCCTCATCCACATCGATGGAACAGTAGTGGAGAGAAAGTTTTAAGTTCCTCGGCATACACATCACAGACAAACTGAATTGGTCCACTCACACAGACAGCATCGTGAGGAAGGCGCAGCAGCGCCTCTTCAACCTCAGGAGGCTGAAGAAATTCGGCTTGTCACCAAAAGCACTCACAAACTTCTACAGATGCACAATCGAGAGCATCCTGGCGGGCTGTATCACCGCCTGGTATGGCAACTGCACCGCCCTCAACCGTAAGGCTCTCCAGAGGGTAGTGAGGTCTGCACAACGCATCACCGGGGGCAAACTACCTGCCCTCCAGGACACCTACACCACCCGATGCTACAGGAAGGCCATAAAGATCATCAAGGACATCAACCACCCGAGCCACTGCCTGTTCACCCCGCTGTCATCCAGAAGGCGAGGTCAGTACAGGTGCATCAAAGCTGGGACCGAGAGACTGAAAAACAGCTTCTATCTCAAGGCCATCAGACTGTTAAACAGCCACCACTAACATTGAGTGGCTACTGCCCAACACACTGTCAATGACACTGACTCTACTCCAGCCACTTTAATCATGGGAATTGATGGGAAATTATGTAAATATATCACTAGCCACTTTAAACAATGCTACCTTATATAATGTTACTTACCCTACATTGTTCATCTCATATGCATACGTTGATACTGTACTCTATATCATCGACTGCATCCTTATGTAATACATGTATCACTAGCCACTTTAACTATGCCACTTGGTTTACATACTTATCTCATATGTATATACTGTACTCGATATCATCTACTGTATCTTGCCTATGCTGCTCTGTACCATCACTCATTCATATATCCTTATGTACATATTCTTTATCCCCTTACACTGTGTATAAGACAGTAGTTTTTTTTTGGAATTGTTAGTTAGATTACTTGCTCGTTATTACTGCATTGTCGGAACTAGAAGCACAAGCATTTCGCTACACTCGCATTAACATCTGCTAACCATGTGTATGTGACAAATAAAATTTGATTTGATTTGATTTT
>NW_024605450.1:0-4692 GCF_018296145.1 Oncorhynchus tshawytscha | reverse complement strand
AGTTGAGCTGCTCTGATATATGTTTCTTTATCTGTTGTTTCACATCTTTCTCTCTCTGTCCGTCCGTCCGTCTTTCCGTCCGTTCATCATCATGACCAGAACTTTCAGCATGTTCACACTCACTGTTCAGGTTAACAGCTAATAATAATAACATGTATGTAAATCCTGAAAACACTAGCAACTAACAGACAACTAACAGACATCTCTAGCCCCACAACTTCCGGCGCCGACAGAGATGGCCGCCTCGCTTCGCGTTCCAAGAAAACTCTGCAGTTTTTTGTTTTTTTACGTTATTTCTTACATTGGTACCCCAGGTCATCTTAGGTTTCATTACATACAGTCAAGAAGAACTACTGAATATAAGAGCAGCGTCAACTCACCATCAGTACGACCAAGAATATGACTTTCCCGGAGCGGATCCTATGTTCTGCCTTCCACCCAGGACAACGGAATGGATCCCAGCCGGCGACCCAAAACAACGACGTCGTAAAAGGGGAAAACGAAGCGGTCTTCTGGTCAGACTCCGGAGACGGGCACATCGTGCACCACTCCCTAGCATTCTCCTTGCCAATGTCCAGTCTCTTGACAACAAGGGTGATGAAATCCGAGAGACGGAGAGACGAGAGACGCTATCGGAGTCGGTGCAGCCAGCTGGTTTCTCAACGCATTGCGCCGACAGAAACAAATATCTTTCTGGTAAGAAGAGGGGCGGGGGCGTATGCTTTATGGTTAACGAGACGTGGTGTGGTCACAACAACATACAGGAACTCAAGTCCTTCTGTTCACCTGATTTAGAATTCCTCACAATCAAATGTCGACCTCAATATCTACCAAGGGAATTCTCTTCGATTATAATCACAGCCGTATATATTCCCCCCCAAGCAGACACATCAATGGCTCTGAACGAACTTTATTTGACTCTTTGCAAACTGGAATCCACATCTCCTGAGGCTGCATTCATTGTAGCTGGGGATTTTAACAAGGCTAATCTGAAAACAAGACTCCCTAAATTGTATCAGCATATCGATTGCGCAACCAGGGCTGGTAAAACCTTGGATCATTGCTATTATAACTTCCGCGATGCATATAAGGCCCTGTCCCGCCCTCCTTTCGGAAAAGCTGACCACGACTCCATTTTGTTCCTCCCTGCCTACAGACAAAAGCTAAAACAAGAAGCTCCCACGCTGAGGTCTGTTCAACGCTGGTCCGACCAATCTGATTCCACGCTCCAAGACTGCTTCCATCACGTGGACTGGGATATGTTTCATATTGCGTCAAACAACAACATTGACGAATACGCTGATTCGGTGTGCGAGTTCATTAGAACGTGCGTTGAAGATGTCGTTCCCATAGCAACGATTAAAACATTCCCTAACCAGAAACCGTGGATTGATGGCAGCATTCGCGTGAAACTGAAAGCGCGAACCACTGCTTTTAATCAGGGCAAGGTGACCGGAAAGATGACCGAATACAAACAGTGTAGCTATTCCCTCCGCAAGGCAATCAAACAAGCTAAGCGTCAGTATAGAGACAAAGTAGAATCGCAATTCAACAGCTCAGACACAAGAGGTATGTGGCAGGGTCTACAGTCAATCACGGATTACAAAAAGAAAACCAGCCCAGTCACGGACCAGGATGCCTTGCTCCCAGGCAGACTAAATAACTTTTTTGCCCGCTTGGAGGACAATACAGTGCCACTGACACGGCCCGCAACCAAAACATGCAGACTCTCCTTCACTGCAGCCGAGGTGAGTAAAACATTTAAACGTGTTAACCCTCGCAAGGCTGCAGGCCCAGACGGCAACCCTAGCCGTGCCCTCAGAGCATGCGCAGACCAGCTGGCTGGTGTGTTTACGGACATATTCAATCAATCCATATCCCAGTCTGCTGTTCCCACATGCTTAAGAGGGCCACCATTGTTCCTGTTCCCAAGAAAGCTAAGGTAACTGAGCTAAACGACTACCGCCCCGTAGCACTCACTTCCGTCATCATGAAGTGCTTTGAGAGACTAGTCAAGGACCATATCACCTCAACCCTACCTGACACCCTTGACCCACTCCAATTTGCTTACCGCCCAAATAGGTCCACAGACGATGCAATCTCAACCACACTGCACACTGCCCTAACCCATCTGGACAAGAGGAATACCTATGGAATACCTATGTGAGAATGCTTTTCATCGACTACAGCTCAGCATTTAACACCATAGTACCCTCCAAACTCGTCATCAAGCTCGAGACCCTGGGTCTCGACCCCGCCCTGTGCAACTGGGTACTGGACTTCCTGACGGGCCGCCCCCAGGTGGTGAGGGTAGGTAACAACATCTCCTCCCCGCTGATCCTCAACACTGGGGCCCCACAAGGGTGCGTTCTGAGCCCTCTCCTGCACTCCCTGTTCACCCACGACTGCGTGGCCACACACGCCTCCAACTCAATCATCAGGTTTGCGGACGACACAACAGTGGTAGGCTTGATTACCAACAACGACGAGACGGCCTACAGGGAAGAGGTGAGGGCCCTCGGAGTGTGGTGTCAGGAAAATAACCTCACACTCAACGTCAACAAAACTAAGGAGATGATTGTGGACTTCAGGAAACAGCAGAGGGAACACCCCCCTATCCACATCGATGGAACAGTAGTGGAGAGGGTAGTAAGTTTTAAGTTCCTCGGCGTACACATCACAGACAAACTGAATTGGTCCACCCACACAGACAGCATCGTGAAGAAGGCGCAGCAGCGCCTCTTCAACCTCAGGAGGCTGAAGAAATTTGGCTTGTCACCAAAAGCACTCACAAACTTCTATAGATGCACAATCGAGAGCATCCTGTCGGGCTGTATCACCGCCTGGTGCGGCAACTGCTCCGCCCACAACCGTAAGGCTCTCCAGAGAGTAGTGAGGTCTGCACAACGCATCACCGGGGGCAAACTACCTGCCCCCAGGACACCTACACCACCCGATGTCACAGGAAGGCCATAAAGATCATCAAGGTCAACAACCACCCGAGCCACTGCCTGTTCACCCCGCTATCGTCCAGAAGGCGAGGTCAGTACAGGTGCATCAAAGCTGGGACCGAGAGACTGAAAAACAGCTTCTATCTCAAGGCCATCAGACTGTTAAACAGCCACCACTAACATTGAGTGGCTGCTGCCAACACACTGACTCAACTCCAGCCACTTTAATAATGGGAATTGATGGGAATTGATGTAAAATATATCACTAGCCACTTTAAACAATGCTACTTAATATAATGTTTACATACCCTACATTATTTATCTCATATGTAGACATATATACTGTACTCTATATCATCTACTGCATCTTTATGTTATACTAGCCACTTTAAACTATGCCACTTTGTTTACATACTCATCTCATATGTATATACTGTACTCGATACCATCTACTGCATCTTGCCTATGCCGCTCTGTACCATCACTCATTCATATATCTTTATGTACATATTCTTTATCCCTTTACACTTATGTGCATAAGGTAGTAGTTTTGGAATTGTTAGCTAGATTACTCGTTGGTTATTACTGCATTGTCGGAACTAGAAGCACAAGCATTTTGCTACACTCGCATTAACATCTGCTAACCATGGGTATGTGACAAATAAAATTTGATTTGATTTGACGTGTCTAAGTCAAGATTGTATCTTTCTGTTTTAAATATTATTTTATTATTTTCTTCACAGGACGTTCTCTCTGCAGTAAAGCCCAACAGGTTCCCTCAGCACTATTGGGAAGATCTAATGTTGCAGTGATACTGGTATGGAGCCATACTACTAGTTTATACAATACAATATTATAGTACCAGCAGTCATTATACTAATTTATACAATACTATATTATAGTACCAGCAGCCATAATACTAGTTTATACAATACTATTGTATAGTACCAGCAGCCATACTACTAGTTTATACAATACAATATTATAGTACCCGCAGCAATACTACTAGTTTATACAATACTATATTATAGTACCAGCAGTCAATAGCTCATAATAGTCTGAAACTGATTGAAATCCTTGGAAAAGGATCTCTTCAACTTCTGTTCTGAAGTCAGTCCAGTGTATTACTGTTCTGATCTGAAGTCAGATCAGTGTATTACTGTTCTGATCTGAAGTCAGTCCAGTGTATTACTGTTCTGAAGTCAGATCAGTGTATTACTGTTCTGACCTGAAGTCAGTCCAGTGTATTACTGTTCTGATCTGAAGTCAGTGCAGTGTATTACTGTTCTGATCTGAAGTCAGTCCAGTGTATTACTGTTCTGAAGTCAGATCAGTGTATTACTGTTCTGATCTGAAGTCAGTCCAGTGATGTAGATCCCCTTCTCTCTTCTCCAAAAGCCCCTTCTGATCCTTTACTCCATAACTGCAGTGTACATCAACACCCAGCACACCTGCTGTCCACTGCTGTAGATGTCTGAGCACATGGAGGAAGTTGATATCAAACCTCTAGACCAAATAATGTGGTTGATGTTGTTGTCTTGAAGAAACGGTTCAGGTATTTCTTCAAATTACATCCTGTGTCTAGTTTGAAGGCTGCAGAATCTATAACACAGATCAGATCTAAAGACTAAAAAAGAGAAATCCTTTAATGATGTAGAGACCGGTATGTTCCACAATACACCTCTAAGTTGAACAGGAGACCTGTAGGTGAACAAGGGATCTGCTTGAATATCAACACAAG
>NW_024605449.1:0-4689 GCF_018296145.1 Oncorhynchus tshawytscha | reverse complement strand
TTGCGCTCAGCAGACCTAAAATTTAGTCAGTGCCAAAACATTTTTGAGGGAACATTGACTGAGTGTAAAAAGTATTAAGAACACCTGCTCTTTCCATGACATAGACTGTCCAGGAGAATACAGGTGACAGCTATGATCTATTATGGAATCCACTTCAATAAGTGTAGATGAAGGGGAGGAGACAGGTTAAAGAAGGATGTATGTGTGCAATTCAGAGGAATGGGCAAGACAATTTTAAAAAGTGCCTTTGAACGGGGTATGGTAGTAGGTGACAGGTGCACCGGTTTGATTATGCAAGAACTGCAACTCTGCTGGGTTTGTCACGCTCAACAGGTTCCTGTGTGTATCACGAATGATCCACCACCCAAAGGCTCCCAAGTGGCACAGCGGGCTAAGTCACTGCATCTCAGTGCTAGAGGCATCACAACAGACACCCTGGTTTGAATCCAGACTCTATCACAACCGGCCGTGGTTAGGAGTCCCATAGGGCGGCACACAATTGGTCCGGGTTTGGCCAGTGCAGGCCATCATTTTAAATAAGAATTTGTTCTTAACTGACTTGCCTAATTAAATAAAGGTTAAATAAATTAAATCAAAATCCAGCCAACTTGACACAACTATGGGACGCATTGAAGTCAACATGGGCCAGCATCCCTGTGGAACACTTTTGACACCTTGTAGAGACCATCCCCTGACTAATTAAGGCTGTTCTGATGGTAAAAGGGGGTGCAACTCAAAACATTAAGAACACCTTCGTAATATTATCTCAAGAAAACACTTGCTATTGTGTAACAGACACATTCCTATACTTTGCTGTACAATTAACATTGCATTAAAGAATTGAAACATCCACTTAAGATTCTTAGAGATAGTTCGAAATTTACTGGGGTGGGGGCTGGTTATCTAACTTTTATTTTGCTTTGGGGAGGGTTGTGTGTTTGTTTTAAATGGGCACAGGGGAGGGTAGTGCATTTGTCCCTGGTCTACATTCGCTCTTTTGCTGGTTTTACTACATCATTTCATCCATCCTATCCATATTACCTCATACCCTTGCATGCGCCTCCCCAGAGAGGAAGAGGTGAAGCGAAGGATAACTGGGTCCAAAATCTGTCTTCTCCAGCAGGTGGCGTATTTTAATTTATTTTTCGCTCACCAAGCGTGGAGTTTTTGTATGGAGGTCAGCGAGAGTGTCGAATTTGGTTTAACAAAAAATGTAATGGCTTATTTGCTACCTGTGGTTTATTTGATAGCATAGAAGTTTCATAATGCTTAGGTTGAGTGAGTGAGTGAGTGAGTGAGTGAGTGAGTGAGTGAGTGAGTGAGTGAGTGTATTAATGTACAGTGCCTTCAGATTTTTTAAATTTTTAAATGTTTGCTAATTTCTTAAATTAAATACAGAAATATCTCATTTACAATAAGATTCACACCACTGAGTCAATATATATTACAATCACCTTTGGTAGCATTTACAGCTGTGAGTCTATCTGAGTAAGTCTCTAAGAGCTTTGCACATCTGTATTGTACAATATTTGTACATTATGCTTTAAGAAATTCTTTAAGTTCTGTCAAATTGGTTATCGATCATTGCTAGGACATCGATTTCCAAGTCTTACAACAAATTTTGAAGCCATTTTAAGTAAACTGTAGCTAGGCCACTCAGGAACATTCAATGTCATCTTGGTAAGCAACTCCAGTGTATGTTTGGCTTTTGAGTTTTAGGTTATTGTCCCACTGGCCTTGAGTTTTTAGGTTATTTGTCTCCCAGTGTCTGTTGGAATGCAGACTGAACTATCAGGTATCAAGGTAAGACCCAAGTGCAGACTGTGTAAAGTAACAATGTTTATTGTAACAACGGGCAGGCGAACAACAGGTCAAGGCAGGCAGGGGTCGATAATCCAGAGTACAGGATGGCAGGCAGGCTCAGGCAGAGGGGTCAGGCAAGGGTCAAAAGCCAGGAGGACAAGAAAAAGAGAGGCTGGTAAAAGACAGGCGCTGACAGGACAAACGCTGGTAAGCTTGACAAACAAGACAAACTGGCACAGTCAGACAGAAAACACCGGTATAAATACCAAGAGGATAAGTGGGGAAAATGGGCGACACCTGGAGGGGGTGGAGACAAGCACAAGGACAGGTGAAACAGATCAGGGCGTGACACTGAACCAGGTTTTCGCATGTGCATAGCTCTGAACTCCCTAGTTATTGCCAATGACAAGCATACCCATAACATTATGAAGCCACCACCATGCTTCAAAATATGAAGGGTGGTACTCAGTGGTGTGTCGTGTTGGATTTGTCCCAAACAAAATGCTTTGTATTCAGCACATAAAGTTAATTTCTCTGTCACATTTGCGACATTGTAGTTTAAGTTTAGTGCTTTACTGCTAACAGGATGCATATTTTGGAAAACATTTATTCTGTACCAGATTCCTTCTTTTTCCTTCTTTAGTATTGTGGAGTAAAAACAATATTGTTGATCCATCCTCAGTTTTCTCCTATCACTCTGTAACTGTTTTAAGTCACCCCTGGGCTCATGGTGAAATCCCTGAGCAGTTTCCAACCTATCCAGCAACTGAGTTAGCAAGGATGCCAGTATCTTTGTAGTTACTGGGTGTGTTGATACACCATCCAAAGTGTAATTAATAACTTCACCATGTTCCAAGGGATATTCAATATCTGCTTTTTTGTACATATCTACCAATAGGTGCCCTTCTTTGTGAGGCATTGGAAAACCTCCCTGGTCTTGTGATTGAATCTGTGTTTGAAATGCACTGCTCGACTGAGGGACCTTACAGATAATTGTATGTGTGGGGTACAGAGATGAGGTAGTCATTTAAAAATCATGTTAAACACTATTATTGCACACAGAGTTAGTCCATGCAACTTATTATGTGACTTGTTAAGCAAACCTTTACTCCTGAACTTATTTAGGCTTGCCATAACAAAGGGGTTGAGTACATTTCAGCGTAAAAAAACATGATATTGTGCTTATTGTGTATAGGCCAGTGACATAAAATGGATAAAATGTAGATTTTAACTCAGGCTGTAACACGAAATTTGGAAAAAGTCAAGGGGTGTGAATACTTTCTGAAGGCACTGTAAGTAGGACAAGTGACATCCAAGCAACGTTGAGAAAAAAAATATCGGAGTTGTGCCTGTTTTTCACACGCGTATAGCCCTCTCATTTGCTAGAATAGTCCCACCTGATCTTGCCTCCTACGACTGCCTTCCATTTTTTAAGACATGTATTTTCATTGTTAGAGCGGCCACTAGAGTTTCTGGACAAATTGATCATCTGCTGCCTCCCCTATCAAGATGTTTTGGTATTTCCCTTATGCAGTACGCTTTTCTGCGCATTAACTTTTACTATACCATCCCAAGTCATTCCAACCATGACAATGAGCCCGTCCTCCTATCAGTCCTCCTACTAGCCTCCTCTGCTGCCCACCCGGGAGGCCTCCGCCCACCCATTCTTGACAGAACGGGTCAGATTGATACCCTTTATCATGCATGAATAGGCAAACAGGAGGAAACGCTCTGCCCAATCACTCATCTCCAGCTGAGTTTACCCATAGAGATGTATACACTCCTGTCATATAGCACTGGAGAGGGGAGACAGACACAGAGGGACAGATAATGGAGGAGGGAGAGATTGAATGGGAAAGTGAAAAAGAGAGTGATGTGTGAGAGGAGAAGAGCAAAGACCTAGAACAAGTCAGGGGACATCCTCTCTCCCTCCCAGCCACTGAGCTGCACAGTTAGTACACCATGTACGTACATTGAATGAGGTTTGACTGACGGGTATGAGTAACCCACATGAAGGATTTGACCGCTCTTCGCACCCTGGCATACCAAAGGCCCTCTGGGAAAGCAGTCTAAATGCCATCTCACATCGAGCTCAACCTGCTAACTAGGGCACATCTCCATAATCCTCCTTACAGAGCATGGTGTGTCAAGGAACAGAACAGGGTGATGACCAAGCATGATTTGGATTAGCCGCGGACACCAGGAGACAGGGAAAGAGCTCCTCTACCTCAACCCAGCTGGTAATGGCGTAGCCGGCAGGAGTTTATCCTAATGGAAGAAAAGACAGTCATAACACTGCTTCTCCACGCCCTCAGATAAGAACAACCAGCTCAGGACCTAATGTTCCAAGGTGTCTGGGTTTATTTAGTTTAGTTCTGAAAGAGCTCTGAAACTATCCGCCGCCATTGTCGCAACCCCTATTACCAGCCTGTTCAACCTCTCTTTCATATCGTCTGAGATCCCCCAAGGATTGAAAGCTGCCGCAGTCATCCCCCCTCTTCAAAGGGGGAGACACCCTGGACCCAAACTGTTACAGACCTATATCCATCCTGCCCTGCCTATCTAAGGTCTTCGAAAGCCAAGTCAACAAACAGGTCACTGACCATCTCGAATCCCACCGTACCTTCTCCGCTGTGCAATCTGGTTTCCAAGCCGGTCACGGGTGCACCTCAGCCACGCTCAAGGTACTAAACGATATCATAACCGCCATCGATAAAAGACAGTACTGTGCAGCCGTCTTCATCGACCTTGCCAAGGCTTTCGACTCTGTCAATCACCATATTCTTATCGGCAGACTCAGTAGCCTCGGTTTTTCTGATGACTGCCTTGCCTGGTTCACCAACTACTTTGCAGACAGAATTCAGTGTGTCAAATCGGAGGGCATGC
>NW_024605448.1:0-4688 GCF_018296145.1 Oncorhynchus tshawytscha | reverse complement strand
GCAAAAATTGAAAAAAAGGGGGCAGTGTTACGGGTTTCTTCCTTTGAAGGAGAGTCGGACCAAAATGCAGCGTGGTTAATACGATACATCTTTAATGAAGAATGACACACGATAATACAAAACAACAAACGTAACGTGAAAACCTATACAACCTATCTGGTGAAATACAAAACACTGAGACAGGAACAATCACCCACGAAACACTCAAACAATATGGCTGCCTAAATATGGTTCCCAATCAGAGACAACGAGAATCACCTGCCCCTGATTGAGAACCGCCTCAGGCAACCATAGACTTTGCTAGAACACCCCACTAAGCCACAATCCCAATACCTACTAAAACCCCATACATAAACACAACACAAAATAAACCCATGTCACACCCTGGCCTGACCAAATAAAGAAAGAAAACACAAAATACTAAGACTAGGGGCGTGACAGGACCCCCCAAGGTGCGGACTCCCGGCTGCACACTAAAACCCATAGGGGAGGGTCCAGGTGGGCGTCTGTCCACGGTGGCGGCTCCGGCTCGGGACGTGGACCCCACTCCAACCAAGTCTTAGTCCCCCTGTAACGCGTCCTTTGATTGGCGACCCTCGCCGCCGACCTTGGCCTAATAACCTCACCAAGGACCCCACTGGACTGAGGGGCAGCTCGGGACTGAGGTAGAAGCTCGGGACTGAGGGGAAGCTCGGGACTGAGGGAAGCTCGGGACTGAGGGGTAGCTCGGGACTGAGGGGTAGCTCGGCACTGAGGGGAAGCTCGGCACTGAGGGGAAGCTCGGCACTGAGGGAAGCTCGGCACTGAGGGGAAGCTCGGCACTGAGGGGAAGCTCGGCACTGAGGGGAAGCTCAGCACTGAGGGGGAAGCTCAGCACTGAGGGGAAGCTCAGCACTGAGAGGAAGCCCAGTACTGAGAGGAAGCCCAGTACTGAGAGGAAGCTCAGGCAGGTAGTTGGCTCTGGCAGATCCTGAATAGCTGGTGGTTCTGGCAGATCCTGGCTGACTGGCGGTTCTGGAAGATCATGGCTGACTGGTGGATCTGGAAGATCCTGGCTGACTGGCGGATCCGGAAGACCATGGCTGACTGGCAGATCTGGAAGATCATGGCTGACTGGCGGATCCTGGCAGACTGGCAGCTCCGGCAGCTCCATGCAGACTGGCAGCTCCGGCTGCTCCATGCAGACTGGCAGCTCCGGCTGCTCCATGCAGACTGGCAGCATCCGGCTGCTCCATGCAGACTGGCAGCTCCGGCTGCTCCATGCAGACTGGCAGCACTGGCTGCTCTATGCAGACTGGCAGCTCTGGCTGCTCTATGCAGACTAGCAGCTCTGGCTGCGCTGAACAGGCAGGAGACTCCGGCAGCGCCGGAGAGAAGGAAGGCTCTGGCAGCGCTAAACAGGCGGGAGACTCTGGCAGCGCTGGAGAGGAGGAAGGCTCTGGCAGCGCTAAACAGGCGGGAGACTCCTGTGATCGCTGCTCCTCACGATAAATAGGGGTAGTTGGCTCAGGTCTGAACCCTGACTCTGCCACACTCTCCCTGAGCCCCCCAAGAAATTTTTGGGGCTGACTCTCGGGCTTCCTTGCCAACCGTGTTCCCTCGTATCGCCGGCTCCTATCTCCGGCTGCCTCTGCTCTCCTAAGTGACTCCACCTGTTCCCATGGGAGGCGATCTCTTCCAGCCAGTATCTCCTCCCAAGTGTAACAACCCTTGCCGTCTTCCCAAAACGTCCATTCCTCTTTTCGCTGCTCCTGCTGTCGCTGCCTGTCAACACGCCGCTTGGTCCTGTGGTGGGTGATTTTGTTACGGTTTTCTTCCGTTGAAGGAGAGTCGGACCAAAATGCAGCGTGGTTAATACGATACATCTTTAATGAAGAATGACACACGATAATACAAAACAACAAACGTAACGTGAAAACCTATACAGCCTATCTGGTGAAATACAAAACACTGAGACAGGAACAATCACCCACGAAACACTCAAACAATATGGCTGCCTAAATATGGTTCCCAATGAGAGACAACGAGAATCACCTGCCTCTGATTGAGAATCGCCTCAGGCAACCATAGACTTTGATAGAACACCCCACTAAGCCACAATCCCAAAACCTACGAAAAACCCCCATACATAAACACAACACAAAATAAACCCATGTCACACCCTGGCCTGACCAAATAAATATAGAAAACACAAAATACTAAGACCAGGGTGTGACAGGCAGATCCTTTAAGCTAACACATTGGTAACATTTTACATTAGGCTATCACACTGGTTACACTTTACATTAAGCTAACACATTGGTAACATTTTACATTAAGCTATCACACTGGTTACACTTTACATTAAGCTAACACATTGGTAACATTTTACATTAGGCTATCACACTGGTTACACTTTACATTAAGCTAACACATTGGTAACATTTTACATTAAGCTATCACACTGGTTACACTTTACATTAAGCTAACACATTGGTAACATTTTACATTAAGCTATCACACTGGTTACACTTTACATTAAGCTAACACATTGGTAACATTTTACATTAGGCTATCACACTGGTTACACTTTACATTAAGCTAACATTGGTCACACTTTACATGAATTTTTACTCAATGTAAAGTATTTGAGTATATATGGTAAGACTTTACAATGTAAAGTATTTGAGTATAAGGTATACTTTATACTAGGTTTGCAAATGATTTATAAGGAGTTTATAGCCCGTTATTTTTTTTATTTTTTTATTTCACTTTTATTTAACCATGTAGGCTAGTTGAGAACAAGTTCTCATTTGCAACTGCGACCTGGCCAAGATAAAGCATAGCAGTGTGAACAGACAACACAGAGTTACACATGGAATAAACAATTAACAAGTCAATAACACAGTAGAAAAAAGGGGAGTCTATATACATTGTGTGCAAAAGGCATGAGGAGGTAGGCGAATAATTACAATTTTGCAGATTAACACTGGGGTGATAAATGATCAGATGGTCATGTACAGGTAGAGATATTGGTGTGCAAAAGAGCATAAAAGTAAATAAATAAAAACAGTATGGGGATGAGGTAGGTAAAATTGGGTGGGCTATTTACCGACAGACTATGTACAGCTGCAGCGATCGGTTAGCTGCTCAGATAGCAGATGTTTGAAGTTGGTGAGGGGGATAAAAGTCTCCAACTTCAGCGATTTTTGCAATTCGTTCCAGTCACAGGCAGCAGAGAACTGGAACGAAAGGCGGCCAAATGAGGTGTTGGCTTTAGGGATGATCTGTGAGATACACCTGCTGGAGCGCGTGTTACGGGTGGGTGTTGCCATCGTGACCAGTGAACTGAGATAAGGCGGAGCTTATCCTAGCATGGACTTGTAGATCACCTGGAGCCAGTGGGTCTGGCGACGAATATGTAGCGAGGGCCAGCCGACTAGAGCATACAGGTCGCAGTGGTGGGTGGTATAAGGTGCTTTAGTGACAAAACGGATGGCACTGTGATATACTGCATCCAGTTTGCTGAGTAGAGTTTTGGAAGCAATTTTGTAGATGACATCGCCGAAGTCGAGGATCGGTAGGATAGTCAGTTTTACTAGGGTAAGTTTGGCGGCGTGAGTGAAGGAGGCTTTGTTGCGGAATAGAAAGCCGACTCTAGATTTGATTTTCGATGGGAGATGTTTAATATGAGTCTGGAAGGAGAGTTTGCAGTCTAGCCAGACACCTAGGTACTTATAGATGTCCACATACTTATAGATGTCCATATATTAATTGGTTTATTGATGGTTTATAAATATGTAATATACTAATAACTGGTCGAGAATGTGTGGTTTTGTGTCATTCTGGTGCTTGAGACACATAGCAGTCCAACTGAAATCCTTCTTCTCGTCTCTGTGTCCCACAGGTGATATTTGGCATCATTTTCCCTCCTTCCATTCTCCTCATGGATTTTCGACTCGGGGAGGAAGTGACATGTCAAGCCCCAGCGGAGAACGAAGAAGAAGCGAAGGACAAAGACGATGACAATAAATCCAGCAAGGTGAACGCTGACAGTCAAGCAATCTGATTGGTTGGTTGATTGATTGATTGATCGGTCGGTCATCAGTGGATCGCTTGATTGGTTTTATTGTTTTTTTAATCATACTTAATACTACTTTACGTTTAATACTACATTCAAATGTACTGTAAAGTCCTGTATGTAAATTCATGACGGTTGTTTCTGTCGATCCATGCTTTCAGGAAGTGGATGTAAATTCATGACGGTTGTTTCTGTCGATCCATGCTTTCAGGAAGTGGATGTAAATTCATGACGGTTGTTTCTGTCGATCCATGCTTTCAGGAAGTGAATCCTGATGCGGTGTCCAGAAAGGGGGATGAAGAAGAAAGCGCCGTTAAAAAGAGAAGAGTTCCAATCGGAAAGAAGATCTATGAATTCTACAACACTCCTTTCACCAAATTCTGGTTCAACACGGCAAGTAGACTTTTAATACAAACTAAAAATTTAAAAAATGTTATTTAGGAAGCATTTCTCAACACCACACACTTTGGAAATTTATTTTTGTGAATCCTTGGTTTTGTTGTTTTGAAATGACTATCAGCACAGAGGTGACAAATAGACCTAATCCACAGATAATATAATACTATTTAATATAATGATAATATGATATCAGCTAATGGTGATCTGAAGATGTGTGATTATTGATCGA
>NW_024605447.1:0-4687 GCF_018296145.1 Oncorhynchus tshawytscha | reverse complement strand
AATCCTTAATCCATTGTTCCAAGATGGCGTAGCAGTCAGACGTCTTGTCGTGTCGTGTCCCTTGTATATATCGTTTTTTTTAAACATATTTTTCTTCGCATATCTTTTAAAACATTTTGCTAAACCTCAACAACTAAATACTCTCCTGCCACCCGCCTCACCCAATGGATCTGCTTTTTTTTCTAAAGTATTTATATTTACTTCGGATCCGGAACCCCTCAACTGAAGCTACCCAGCTAACTACCAGCTATCAGTCAGCAAACCATTGCTAGCGGTCATCAGCTAACCGGTCATCAGCTAACCTTTAGCTCGGAAAGCTCTCGCCAGTTCGAACAACGCGACTCTAACATAACGGACCTATTATTTTTATCCCCGGATTCCCACCGCAAATGGAACATTTTCATCTGGATCTTCACAACTAGCTAACTAGCTAACCGCAACCCCGGATGACTACTCCTGGCTAGCGTTTCCATCCACTTAGCTTGAAGCTAGCCCGGCCAGAGCTCCTGTGCTACCACCGAAGCATACTCCTGGGCTACAATATCCGGACCCACGACCGGTCTATCGATGTCACTGCATGAAAAGGCATAAACAGACTTAACCCCATCGCGACGTCCCCCAAAGGCTAACTTTCTAGCCCTTGCTATCTGCTTGCTTGCTAATTCGGCCTGCTAACTGGTAGCTTTTTTAGCCCCGGTCTGCTAACTGCTAGCTTGTTTAGCCCCGGCCTACTAACTGTTAGCTTGTTAGCACAGGCCTGCTAACTATCTGAATCGCCGCGTCCCCAGCCAGCCCAACCACTCGCTGGACCCATATTTACTTTCAATCTCTTTTCGATTTTTAATTTGATTATACCTTCCGGTAACCTGCCTCACCCAATGTGATACGGAATCGCTATTATTTTTTATTTTTAGGACACATTCAAGAACCTCCAGAAGCTAACCAGCTAACTAGCTACAAGCTATTTAGTCATTGTTAGCCACTGCTAGCGGCTTTTACCTTCTGCACAGCCAGCCAGTTTTTTTAGCCTGGATAATACTCGCCAGTCTAGCTTCCCTGTCCCATCCACCGCTGCCCCCTGGACAATGTGATCACTTGTGATCACTTGGCTACATAGCTGATGCCTGCTGGACTGTCCATTAATCACGGTACTCCATTCTGCTTGTTTATGTTTTATCTGTCGGCCCCAGCCGCACTCAGGCTCTGTGTGTAGTTAATCCGACCCTCTCTGCCTAGTCAACGCCATTTTACCTGCTGTTGTTGTGCTAGCTGATTAGCTGTTGTTGTCTCACCTACTGTTTTAGCTAGCTTTCCCAATTCAACACCTGAAATTACTGTATGCCTCGCTGTATGTCTCTCTCAAATGTCAATATGCCTTGTATACTGTTGTTCAGGTTAGTTATCATTGTTTTAGTTTACAATGGAGCCCCTAGTTCTACTCTTCATACCCCTGATACCTCCTTTGTCCCACCTCCCACACATGCGGTGACCTCACCCATTACAACCAGCATGTCCAGAGATACAACCTCTCTTATCATCACCCATAGCCTGGGCTTACATCCGCTGTACCTGCACCCCACCATACCCCTGTCTGCGCATTATGCCCTGAATATATTCTACCATGCCCAGAAATCTGCTCCTTTTATTCTTTGTCCCCAACACTCTAGGCGACCAGTTTTGATAGCCTTTAGCCGCACCCTCATACTACTCCTCCTCTGTTCCGCGGGTGATGTGGAGGTAAAAACCCAGGCCCTGCATGTCCCCAGGCACCCTCATTTGTTGACTTCTGTGATCGAAAAAGCCTTGGTTTCATGCATGTCAACATCAGAAGCCTCCTCCCTAAGTTTGTTTTACTCACTGCTTTAGCACACTCTGCTAACCCTGATGTCCTTGCCGTGTCTGAATCCTGGCTCAGGAAGGCCACCAAAAATTCGGAGATTTCCATACCCAACTATAACATTTTCCATCAAGATAGAAATGCCAAAGGGGGAGGAGTTGCAGTCTACTGCAGAGATAGCCTGCAAAGTAATGTCATACTTTCCAGGCCCATACCCAAACAGTTCGAACTACTAATTTTAAAAATTACTCTCTCCAGAAATAAGTCTCTCACTGTTGCCGCCTGCTACCGACCCCCCTCAGCTCCCAGCTGTGCCCTGGACACCATTTGTGAATTGATCGCCCCCCCATCTAGCTTCAGAGTTTGTTCTGTTAGGTGACCTAAACTGGGATATGCTTAACACCCCGACAGTCCTACAATCTAAGCTAGATGCCCTCAATCTCACACAAATCATCAAGGAACCCACCAGGTACAACCCTAAATCTGTAAACAAGGCCACCCTCATAGACGTCATCCTGACCCACCGGCCCTCCAAATACACCTCCGCTGTCTTCAACCAGGATCTCAGCGATCACTGCCTCATTGCCTGTATCCGCTACGGATCCGCAGTCAAACGACGACCCCTCATCACTGTCAAACGCTCCCTAAAACACTTCTGCGAGCAGGCCTTTCTAATCGACCTGGCCCAGGTATCCTGGAAGGATATTGACCTCATCCCGTCAGTTGAGGATGCCTGGTCATTCTTTAAAAGTAACTTCCTCACCATTTTAGATAAGCATGCTCCGTTCAAAAAATGCAGAACTAAGAACAGATACAGTCCTTGGTTCACTCCAGACCTGACTGCCCTCGACCAGCACAAAAACATCCTGTGGTGGACTGCAATAGCATCGAATAGTCCCCGCGATATGCAACTGTTCAGGAAGGTCAGGAACCAATACATGCAGTCAGTCAGGAAAGCTAAGGCCAGCTTCTTCAGGCAAAAATTTGCATCCTGTAGCTCCAACTCCAAAAAGTTCTGGGACTCTGTGAAGTCCATGGAGACTGTGAAGAGACCTCTGGGGCATGTCTTGTGGGGTATGCATTGTTGTCCGAGATGTGTGCTAGTATTTTAGAAACAGACATCTCGGGACATTCAGCTTGTCAATAAAAACTAGTGTCCCGGTCCTAGAAAGCGGCAGCTCTAGCATTTAGCTCAGTGTGGATGTTGTCTGTAATCAATGGCTTCTGGTTTGGAAATGTACGCACGGGTCACTGGAGATGACGTTGTCGATGCACTCATTAATGAAGCAGGTGACTGATGTGGTGAACTCCACAAAAACATTGGATGAATCCCGGAACATATTCCAGTTTGTCGCTTAGCAAACGCTTCATCGGACCAATTCTGAATTGAGCGTGTCACTGGTACTTCCTGTTTGAGTTCTTTCTTGTAAGCAGGAATCAACAGGATAGAGTTATGGTCAGATTTACCAAATGGAGGGCGAGAGAGAGTTTTGTATACATCTCTGTGTGTTGAGTAGAGGTGATCTAGAGTCCCCCCCCTCGTTGCACAGGTGACATGCTGGTAGAAGTTAGGACATGCTGGTAGAAATCAGGTTTGAAGGATTTCGGTTTTCCTGCATTAAAAAATCACCGGCCACTAGGAATGCTGCTCTGGATGAGCATTTTCTTCTTGGCTTATGGCCCTATATATCTCGTTGAGTACCAGCATCTGCTTTTGGTGGTAAATAGACAGCCATGAAAAATATAGATGAAAATTATCACTATAGTATGGTCTACAGCTTATCATGAGGTATTCTAACTCGGGTGAGCAGAACGTCCAGACTTCCTTAATATTAGAGATTGCGCAACAGCTGTTGTTAGCAAAGAGACACACCCCCCCACCCTTAGGTTTAGGAGATGCTTCCATTCTGTCCTGCCGATGCAAAAGCTTCACAGCTATCCTAATAGTGGGCCTGTGTTTACTTCCTGGAAAAGACTCATTCATTGCATCATTCAAAACACATCAGTATATCACCTTGTGGAATAGAAGAAACTGGATTTGTTAAGACCTACAGTTGCACTTTTATTAAATAATTCCCTATTTCTTCTCAAATAAGTTGAAATTGAAAACAACTTTTGGTCTCCATTTTGGTCTCCACGTTGTTATTAGATTTTCAACAATGCAGAACAAAATGTAGTTTTTTGAAACAACTTCATTTCGAAAATACAAACAAATGGCCTGGACAAAATGAGGAACTACTACTTGGTTGTGAAGCCTTTGGCCAAGATAACTGCTGACCAACAGTTGCTGTAGCCATCAATGTGCTTGCTGCACCTGTTAACCCTCGCAAGGCTGCTGGCCCAGACGGCATCCCCAGCCACGTCATCAGAGCATGTGCAGACCAGCTGGCTGGTGTGTTTACGGACATATTCAATCTCTCCCTATCCCCGTCTGCTGTCCCCACATGCTTCAAGATGGCCACCATTGTTCCTGTACCCAAGAAAGCAAAGGTAACTGAACTAAATGACTATCGCCCCGTAACACTCACTTCTGTCATCACGAAGTGCTTTGGGAGACTAGTCAAGGATCAAATCAGCTCCACCCTACCTGTCACCCTAGACCCACTTCAATTTGCTTACCGCCCCAATAGATCCACAGACGATGCAACCACCATCACACTGCACACTGCCCTAACCCATCTCGACAAGAGGAATACATATGTAAGAATGTTAGTCATTGACTATAGCTCAGCATTCAACACCATAGTACCCTCCAAGTTGATAATTAAGCTTGAGGCCCTGGGACTGAACCCCGGTCCTGTGCAATTGGGTCCTGGACTTCCTGATGGGCCGTCACCAGGTGGTGAAGAT